>NC_135546.1:3346569-3470287 GCF_045843805.1 Urocitellus parryii
CCGCCATGTCCCAGGCCTGATGCGAGACTCCTAGGGGTCTGCTTCACTTGAGCCCTCGCGACCTTGTGACATCAGTAATAATACTGCCCGTCTGTCAGCTTTGGGACTTTGAGCAAGGTCTGAAAAGCATTTCTAATTGACACATACACATGGCCATACTTACAGGTGTGACTTT
Organism: Urocitellus parryii; assembly: GCF_045843805.1. Taxonomy (NCBI): domain Eukaryota; kingdom Metazoa; phylum Chordata; class Mammalia; order Rodentia; family Sciuridae; genus Urocitellus; species Urocitellus parryii. The sequence goes on from NC_135546.1 coordinate 3,346,745, forward strand.
TTTGGTAGAGAGACTTACAATGTGTCATGATCGAAGCAGGGTCATCAGCATCTCCATCTCTCCAACTTGATCATCTCATTGTGTTGGAAACATTCCAAATGGGCTCGACTACCTACCTTGAAATAGGCCTGCGGCTGCCGAGCTGCCCATGGCTGGGACGTGTCCCTCCCACCTAGCTCAGTGTGGTACCTGTAACCCACCTGGCCCTTCCCCTCCCATCCCCTGTGCAAATTTCTTAGCATCAGGAAAACTGAAATGTATAATCTATGCCTAAAAGAATAAGACGTATGAGAAACATGCTCACCTGTCCCAACCTGAAGAATGGACTGAGAGACCAAGGTACAGGGAAAGCGAGGCTTTAATGACATCTCTGAGACCAGGTGACTAGTGGCCAGGGACTCCCAGGGCGTGATGAGCAGCAAGTTTCCTCACCTGGCTCCTTGCTGGCTGAGTGCTGTGGGGTGCACGGTCTTCCTGGACGTCGCCTAGGTGGTCCTGTCTCCTGTGGGGCTATTTAAGGAAGCATACCTTTAGTTGTTCCCACCTCCCTTTGTTCCCTTGTGGGAAGACAGACTTCCTGGGTAAATGCCTTCTGACGCACGTGCAGTTCTTCTTTACCTAAGTTACTGTCTCTCAGCACAGAGACTCTCTCTCTCGGTCAGGTCAACCCCTGCCCCACCTCCTGTTTGTGGAGGGCTGTTCAGGTGCGTGGACTTGGGGTCTGCCACATCTGTAGACTGTGGTGCTGTTGCACAGGTCAACTGCCTGTCACTTTCTACTCTGCTCCATTTCCCCTCCAGCTGCCTCCCCGACATCTCCATTTCACACCTAAGGCTAACCGCTGTACTCTGAAATGGGCCGCTGGAATTTCCGTTTCTCACACACACGTGCACATGTAAAGAAATAACAGTGATCAGAACAACATCAGCACCACGTGGCCAAGCATCAGACACCACCAGGATGCAGAAGCCCACCCGCGCCCTCCCCAAAACATACTGCTCCTTCCCCCGAGATCTGAACACATTGCTGTTTTTTTTTTTTTTCTGTATTAACCATCTCCTAATTTGGCTTCCGTTGTTTTACCAGAGACATTCAGAGCCCCCCTCAAAACCACAGCTCTTTCTCCCTTCCCTCCATTTCACCAACGACTCTGCGCCCTTCTTTTTCTCTGCATTCTGAAGCATGTGATTTGCCTTTTTGGATTCCTCAGGACTCTTTCATTGACCAGGAAGAGGAAGCCCCACTCCATCCAGCTGGAGCAAAGGGAAGAGGGTGTGTGGCTGGCCCTGGGGGCCTGCGGGATCCGCCTCCACAGAGCCCATCAACCTCTGCTCAACACCCGTCTCAGAAAAGTGCCCCTTTCTGAGCACAGCAGGCACAGTCACCAACAGAGCGCAGCTAGCTGCACAGCACTCACACCCTGCTGTGTCTTACAGGTCTAGAGAGGACCTAGGTCCACAGGAAGAGAGCATATGCCATGTGTGAATGTCACCCCTCTCAGGAGAGGGCGCTGAGCATCTCTGGACTTGGTGTCTTCAGGGGTCCTGGAACTAGTCCCCATCAGATACCAAGGGGTGACTCTTCTAGAAACTGAGGACCTGGGAAAGTGCAGGTTATGCCTCGTGTTGGGCTGGGCCCTCTCTGTCAGTCCCCTTTGTGGGGCAGCCATATGGACAGGGACACACTGTCATTCCTCCTGTGTGTGTGGTGAAGAGGGGGACTCCAAAATCCTCTCCTTCCACCTAGTGATTCCAGTAGCTGCCCCAGGATTCAATCTCTGAGTCTATCTTTATGGCCACAGGGTGGAACTTGGAGTGTTGCAATGGTGATCCACAACTGGGTGGCTTCACCCAGATCCCCGAATTTAGGGTAGAGAGCAAGGTTCTCCCAGGGAAAGTGAATGTGCTGTTAACAAGAACAGAGGAGAGGATGTGGTATAAAGAGAGCAGCTGTGGGCCCCCCTTCTGAGCAAAGCAGGGTCATGTTGTACATACCCACCAATTCTTGGTGAGTCATTTACGCTCTCCCACCACTCAAGAAGCAACATACCTCCCTGTCTTAGTCTGTCTTCTGTTGCTATAACAGAATCCATGAGACTGGGTAATTTATGAAGAAGAGAGGTTTGTTTTAGCGTTCCATTCTGGAGGCTGGGAAGTCTGAGAACACGGTGCCAACATCTGCTTGGCTTCTGGCGGGAACCTAAAGCTACTTTGAATCATGGAGGGAAGTGGAAGGGCCAGTGGGCATTCATGGAAGAGACAACACACAGGGGCTTGCTTTGGTTTATCATAAACTGCTCTGAGTAACTAATCCAGTCACCCAACCCTCTTAATGATCCGATCACGTCTTCTGGCCCTCCTCTCAGTCCAGAAGGACCTTTCAACAGGAGTGGTGGAGGGGGACAGACCAGGTCCAGTCCATAGCACTACCCATTGGACCTGGACAGGAGCTAGGCTATTTCACAGGGACCTTACCGAGGACTTCACCTCTGGTTTCCAGGTCTCCGGGACCATGTGCTTCGACTCTAGAGAGGTACCCTGTGTGTTCAACGTTCAGCTCTGCATGCATCTGACTTCATGTCCGACAACTGCGTGGACCCTCCACGCACCAGGAGGAGGTGAACAAGGCAGAACTGAGTGGGTGCCGTTCCAGAGATGATGAGCAGGAAAAGCCAGAAGCAAACAGAAAGCAACCCATGATTACTCATAATAGAGAGAACCACCAAACAATGAGCGCTCGTGGGGCTGGGATTATGAAATATTTATAGATCACTGTATTGTGTTTGCCTCTGCAAACGAGCTCTCATTTTTTACATATCTCTATGCTTTTATTAGAAGCCGTGGGAACAACTCCCCTCATTTTTGCCGCCTATGCAAGTTGATTTACCTCGGCATCTACTGACCTTTCTTGACATGTTCTTAGACTGGGCCCGTGTTGGTTTTGAAAGAAGGCTAAGAACCTGATAATGAGCACTTTTAGAAGATAACCTGACCTTGAAGCCATGATAGTGCAATTACTTTTAGAATTTAAAATATACATGAGATTATATCAATTTTTTTTTACATTAATTATATTCTTCAACTGGATCTTTGGAAGGGAAAACACACCGTGACCCTATCCAGGGACCCATTTCCCTCAAATTTGCATATAAATCACATTTTTGTAAATTGAATCATCATTTAGGGTTCCAGAGTGACACAAAAATTTTTCGATGAATCATGGACTAATTTGAATTTTAAAGGAGAAAGAAACATCTGAGCTATGTCGCATAAGATTTTTTCATTTAGAGATGTGGGGACTGTGTGGACAGAGAGAAATGACTTACCCAAGGCACATGCACACCAAGTCTATCCTCTGGTTTGTGTCCTTCTGCAGGAATATGCACCACGGAATCAAGAATATGTTTCAAATTTAAGAAATATTACCTTTTTTATGATTGCAGAGAAAATGGAGAAGGAAAGAATACCATGTGCAGGATCTGAACAGGCAAAGTAGGAAAAGCAAATCTCATAGAATCAAAAAGATTTGTGGAAATTTGTTAGTCCTTGATCAGGTTTCATAAACATAGTGGGAAATGATTGAACAGTAACATTCTGGATTGTTCTAGTGGGCTGATCAGTCAGTATGAGGGTAAGTTATAGTGAAGAGACAAATATGCCTCAATGGCTTTCTACCCAGAAGTCTTCTTCCAGCCCTCCTTGTGGGCCCTCTCAGCCTGGACAGAGCCTGCTCCCTCTCCACTGTGGCTCTGTAGGTCCTGCCAGACAGCCCTTCTGCAGAGAACAGCTCCAGGTCACAGTATGGATGGACTGAAATTCCACGAAACAGCGGCCACCTTTCTGGCCTGAAGGACCCAACCCCTCAAGACAACCAGTGCTGCTAGAAAGTGACAAGAGTCCCAGAGAGGAGACAGCCAGATCAGAGGGCCATCAGACTCCTGGACGGTGCTCACGTGAGCAGAGCTGATGGCTTGCAGGGAAGGCAGGAGAAGGGAGAGATCTGGGCTGCTGGCCTCGCTCTCAGCCTGAACTGGCCCAAGTGAACCACCCGCTAAGACAGAAGCGTCAACACTCTATAAGAACACCGTGAAATCAAGAGTCGCCACGGCATAACCACAGAGAAGGAGAAGGTGTCATACGAAATGACAAACCTCGATGACACCAGATTGACAATGGCAGTGAGCATTAGCATCTCTTCCTTTTGCCAGAAGAAAGGAGCAAAGGGCAAGAGCTCAAGAGCTCCACAACTTCCGCTCACAGGTGACAGCTGTCCCTAGCTCCCCACTGGCTGAGGGGAGTCACAGGGACACTGTTAGGAAGAGCAGGTGTTTAGGAGTCTCAGAGCCCCTGGGGGATCCAGCTCCCCACCTGCTCCCAGGTGCATGCTCCCCAGAGTGTCTTACACAAAACCACTTCTGTAGCCACAGCAGGCTGGACCAGGAAGCGGGCAGGGGACCCATGCTGGGCCATTCAGAATGTCCAATCTGATGGATCCCATGGGATGCGTGGATGGGGAGGCCCTGCAGGGCCAGGGTTGAGGTAGACGTGGCCTCATAAAGGTGGAGGGGGAGAGCCCCAGCGTGGACAAACACTCGCACACTCCTGGGTGGTACTGCTCCATGCACTGTGCTCCACGGCCCAAGCTAATTCCAGAGGATGCCTATCCCTCCCCGGCACCACTCACGGGCAGGTTCACAGCATGTCGGTGAGACTACCGTGTGCGTGTGGCTTCTGGAGCTGGGCAGTGCCGTGTTGCTGCTATGGCAGACTGGAGACACGGAGGAGAGAGGCACAGACATGTTATTCTCGGGGCGCCGGGCTGCGACAGCAGTAATTCTGCTGAGCAGATGGAAAAAGAACAGACTTCTGATCTGGTGCGCGGGTCTGTGCGACAACAGATTGAACCAGGAGTGGCTGGAACCGTGGAAATGCAACCCACCGAGAAAAACAAATGGCGACCTTTGGCTGAGTCCAGACAGGATCCTCTGTACTGATCAGAACCGGGGCTGCAGGACGGCACCCTGACGGGGCAGCCGCGGTTCCAGCACGGTCCTTCTCTTTTCCAACGTGAGCATAGGACTCAGTGGATGTTTGACGTCCGCGTGGGTCTTTCACTGACTAAGGCACCTCCACGTCTCTGACCTGGCTGGGAATGCCGCACGGAATGGCCCTACTTCTCTGATTGACCTTCCAGAATTGCCTAAGCACAACCCCCCACCCCATTAATTTCATCTTGCAAACTTGCCTTTTTACATAGTGAAATATCTAAATATAGGCTCAGAGTCTCATATATTGTAAGAGTTTGGGCCTTCCTTTGTCACATAATGGTAAAATGTGCCATATGATCTTATCTCACACAATTCCAAACAGCCACAGAGAGCGGGGAGACAAATGCTCTCCTGCTGCTTTAAACACCATTTAGCAAGTTTTATAGTGGAAGGGTTTGCCGACACAGCTATTGGTTTCTTATGAGGAGGAGTAGAAGAATTTTTTTTTCTTTTTATACTCCAAAGAAAGATGCTTCTTGAGCCAGACACGGCGTGGAACTTTCAAAGGCCAAGTAAAGCCCTCTGCTCGTTCTCAACCCCCTTTCCATGTTTTCTGGAAGGATTTTAGTGAGCTCTCAATTACCCAGGTTCACAGGGAGACACACAGCAAGGTTCCCGGGTCATTCCCACTGGGCTTTAGTCTTCATTTTTACACTTGGACACAAATTTTTAAAAATTCACATTATCCATCGTGTTCTTCCTTCATTTACCACCAGGCAGATTAAATAGTATCTTGGATACTAAAATTTTCCGTGGATCTCATCATCACCACCCAGAGCCCTTCCTAGCACCGCTCAGCACTCCCTTCTTTAAAACACGCCTGCCCGTTGTTCTGGACAGTCGGTTGGAAATCATAGCACAAGACACCAAGTACATCAGCTGAGAAATGAGCCGGCCGTGCTCTGCGAAGTTGGAGGCACCATATCAATTTCAAGTGTTATTGCTGATGATTAAGGAGACAAACATCACCAGCTGAGGCCCCTTTCCCTCTGTCATCCAGTGGAACAGACTGTAAAAATATTCCTTGGAAGCTCTTTGAACCCACGTTATTTTAGAAGCCGCTCTGCACAGAGGACACTGGGGATGGCGACTGGTTTAACTGCCCCTGGTGAACTGTCGGGTGAGCTCCATTCACTAAGCAGTTCCTTAGTGGAAGAAGCCAGGCTGGATCGTCGAAGAGCCCATCGCTGGATGGACAGAGATTTTAAAATGTGCCACATGCCCACAGTGGACTATGACTTGGCCTTTTTATGATGTCCAGTCATTTGGAACGGCATATATGGAACTGGAGACCACGTCAAGTGAAGTAAGCCCAGGGCAGACAGACAAATGCTACATGGTGCCGTGCACACGTGGAATCCGAGGGTTGATCTCATACAAGCTGAGGGCAGGTGGTCAGAGGGGCTGGGGCCGGAGAGATGGAAAAGGCTGGCCGGTGGGTGCTCAGAGAGCTACACCGCAACAGGAAGTTCCAGGTGCTGCTGCACAGCAACGTGGCCAGAGAATGTCAATGTTTTGTGTACTTCAGAAAAGCCAGAGAGAGGATTTTGAATGCTCTCACAATAAAGAACTGATAAACGTCTGAAGCAATAGATACGTTCACCCCGAATTTGAACATTACACAATGTACACATGTATCAAGACAGCACTTCACCCCATAAAGATATGCACTCCTTATGTGCCAATTAAAATAAATGAATTTTTAAAACATATGACATTGTAAATGTAGACAATTATCTGTCAATCAAAACTTCTTTAAAAATAAAACTCAGTCACATAAATCCTTCTATGTCACCTGGCATAGGGTCAGCAGTCCCAGTATTTTTATACTAAATCAGACAAGGATGGGGATCACCTGGGGGAGGGTGTGAGTGGGGGAGGGGCAGTCGACAGGTTGGGCAAACAACTGGCCGGCCTTGGCTCAGCTTTGTCTTTGTAAAAAGGTGAGCTGTGAGCACTGGGCTCTTCTGAAGCGTGGGTGAGATCCTGTTTGAAGTGCTGAATACTATGCAAAACAGATACTGCCATGGCCATCCTACAGGGCACGAGGCTGGGTCTCTGAGAAACAGAGGCAGTGAGGAGCTGTGTACAGATACATGCACAGACACATGCATGTCCACGTGTCATGCACACACGTGGGAGAGAGAAACAATTCTGCATATATCAGCTAACAGCTCTGACCCACACGAAGAACAGAGACGGAGATGTGAGTTGGTCTGGGTGCCGGTGGAAACTGGCACATCCAGTCTGCAGTGCGGGCCAGCAGGCTGGGCCCCAGAAGAGAACTGGTGTTGCTGTTCCAGGCCGGACGCACCTGCAGCAGAGGCCCTGCTCCTGCTCCCAGGGAAGCCAGTCTTTTCTCTCTCAAGATCTTTGACGAATTGGGCGAGGTCCACCCACTCTGTGAAGGGACAACTGCTTTCCTCGAAGTTTACTTTCTTAAATGTAAAATTCATCTTAAAAAAAAAATACCTCCAGGGAAATATATGCTGGAATATCAAAGAACAGTGTTTAAGCAAACATCTGGGGATCATGGCCTAGTCAACGTCACTGGGATGAACTTCACTGGGATTTCTTCCTTCTCTACAACTTATAGAGAACTGACCTGGTCTGCCCATGGACGTCAGGGTTAGAGCTCAGCAGACTTAAGTGAGATGATACATGAAATGGCCTGCTGTAGGGTGCCACACTTGTTTTTATCACAAGAGATGCGGGACTGAGTAATGTTGAGAGGAAACCCTAAAGCCCGTACGTGACTTCACCTAGCACCGGCTTGGGACGTGTTAAGTGGGGCTGTGGCATGGATTAAAGAAACCACAAACAAGCCAAATCCCTGCCATACCCTGGAGCACCCACTCCATAGATGTCACTGGGCTCATCATAAGGGGCCAGTAAATTCTTGCTGCAATTGTCAAATCTACTGTGAGGACATGTGCTGAGTTCCCTCACCTGTGTCCTTATTTGCTCATCTCTGATTTTATGCAGGGAGAACATTCAGAATGATGGCCTCAGGATCTCATTCATTTGGGCGCCAGCTGCAGTTTTTGCTACATCTGAGCACCACTTGTCCTATTCACTTAACATTTGGTCTTAGACAGAATTGGATCTAAGATTAAGGTTGAATTCATTACTTTTTAAAAAAATTTCTATTTGTTTTTACATGGTGCTGAGGATAAAACCCTGTACTCACATGTTCAAGGCAAGCGCTCTATCACTGAGCCCCAGCCCCAGCCCAACTTTGTCACTTTTGAGTGTAGTAATACTGGTGAAGCCATTTGTTGACATACTACTAACATTTATTTTCCTAAAATACATGACATTAAGCATATAGCCATTAAGCCTTACCTCCTGTGATGGGAGACACGGCCTTACACAACCCTGACCTCACGAATGTTTCCATCATATTTGTTCTAGCTAACAGACAGAAGAACACACCAACACATGTAAGTATTCATAACCAGGTTTCCTTCAGAGCCACCTAGTTCCTAGGAAGTTTAGCAGATTAAGATCCTCATATTTTCTTACTTGTGATACTTATGTTATTTTCTTTTGGATGAGGATGATTTCCGTATTCTTTTCTTCTTCTTCTTTATGATACCTCATGTTGATGAGCTTTTCCTTAAATAAGGCCTACAAAAAGTGTGATCATTTGTTACCATGGGTTGAATTCTATCAGATTAACTAGATTCCTCGCACAGACCTATGAGAGAGAGTAAAACAAGGGCTCAACTAAGTCCACAATATTAAAAGGGAAATTCTGCGATACTGAAATCAAACTTACCTCTGTGGAATTTCTACCTTGAGGTGACCGTAGACCGTAAGTCCCAAGCAGATGCAGGCTCAAGTGAACCAGCAATTCCACTAATTTCTACTTCAGCCTTGGACTCAGAAACCCTCTGATTGCTGACTTCTCTCATCTGCATCAGAAAACCAAACAGATTTCTTTGAAAGACCTTGAACCAATATGCCAATATTTTGAAGCCTGTTAGATCATCAGATGCTTTGGGTTTACAATGGGAAAGATCTCTCTTTTGAAGATAATACAAATGTTCGGGCCAATTAAAGTCACTTCCCTAATCCAGATTCAAGGGATGCACTGTGGCACTGAGATCTATCATCTTTATTGCAGATGCTAAAGTCATCATTACTGTAATTATTGAGGGTAAAAAAGTAATTTGAACCAGATCCATGCTTTAGTTGGCCTTGCTCTCAGCCTCTGTGACAAGGTGGAAAACGATTTCATGGGCTGGGGATGTGGCTCAAGCGGTAGCGCGCTCGCCTCGCATGCGTGCGGCCCGGGTTGGATCCTCAGCACCACATACCAACAAAGATGTTGTGTCCGCCGAGAACTAAATAAAATAAATATTAAAAATTCTCTCTCTCTCTCTCTCTCCTCTCTCACTCTCTCTTTAAAAAAAAAAAAAAAAGAAAACGATTTCATTTTAGAAGACACTGAAGGAGGCGGAACATTCTTTGAGTGAGACACGTTCCCTGAGCTCAGGTTTCCGGGTCCAGCCCCATGGATCCTACAGGTGGGATGACCCTGTGCTTCAGGTCTGTGCTGGGCATTGCAGGGGGTCTATCAGCATCCCTGGTCTGCACCACGGGATATAAGCAGTACCCACTGCCCCAAGAGTGAGTGTGCCCTTGCCATATGACCTCTGGGGCTAACCAAAGTCCTCCCCCTCCCATTCAGAACCATTGACAGCAGGTCACAAAGGAATATTTGCCAATGTTTTTCTGACTGTCATTGTTGGGGGGGGGGAGTTGATTTCTTTACTTGTGATGATTTTTTTTTCTTTTTTGGTGACTGCATTACAAAAGCCAAACTATAAAACAGAATTGAAAAAAGATAAACGTTTATCACCCCACTTCATATAAATTCAATAATAAATAATAGGCTCTCTCTAAAAATCCTTTTCAAAGTCATTCGTTCTAATCACAAATGAATTTAGCCACATTTCTTTAAATTTTGTACCTTTGTAATGAACTCAGATACATTCATGGAACTGGATGTTAAATAAAGAGATAGAAAGGTCTAATTTGCTGGTTCATTAAGCCGGCTTATTTCGCGACATTGGGCATATTGCTTTGAATTTCATATTTCCAAGTGGTGGAGACAATAGAGGTATCCATCTCTAATGTAGTGTGGCAGACAATTAGGAACACAAATGGATTAAATCTCATTTCATCAGAGATACACACGGTGATTATTATTTTATTGCCAAATACCACCGGCACTGTGTTCCTCAACATTGCAGTCTTTGATTAGCATGCTTAAATTTGCATTAAACGCAGAGGAAGCAACAATACTTTGGGCCGTGTATTTTTGCATGTCATTATTCTGTTCTTTGCTATGTGTGTTCACCCAACACTGGTTTTCTGGATGCAAAATTAGACACATGCTTGACGCAGAAGAGACGCTAGTGGCGTCTCTGCAATGGGGTCAAAATGTGCACCAGTCTCCCAACTGAGGTGACCTTGGGAGGATCACTGCACTTAAAACAGAACTAGAAGAAAAAAATAATAATTTTCTAGTGTTGTTTCAATATTTTCATAACTTTTAAATGGCAAGATATTGTTTTTGGGAACAAATGAAATCCTATAATGGAAAAATCCAATTATCTACCCTTCTATCTCTCTTGACTGTCGCTGTAGCACATCTGTCATCAAATAAGCAATATTAATAATTTAGTATCTATCCATCTCTATCTTTTGCCAACCTCCTGTGGACACCTGCAAGTAATTTTACCCAAATGCACCATCTTCCTTTATTTTAAATTAAAAAATGGGATCATGCGATACAATTTTTCTCCAACTTGCTTTTCTGAGTCTCTATAGATGTTAAGTTCTTATTTCCGATAACTGCATGGTCTTTCACAGGTGGACACAGGAGATCTGTCCAACCGTTTCTCTTCCAAGGACCCCACGTTGCTTCCGGCCCTTTAGTAGTACACACTGTGGGGAGTCGATGTCCCAGAACCCGCAGCCCTGGGGCCAGAGTCCCTCTTGCAAGTGGACATGGGAAGCAGGGCTGCTTTGTCTGGGTGGACCAGCAAGAGGGGCTCTGGCCCCAGGGCTGCGGGTTCTGGGACGTCGACTCCCCACAGTGTGTACTACCAAAGGGCCGGAAGCAACGTGGGGTCCTTGGAAGAGAAAGGACTGCAGAGCCAGCCCATGATGATGACGTGGTGGGTCTGGAATCAGGAGGGCCCTCGCCCCACATCCTGTGTAAGCTCAGCTCCAGCCGTTGAGAGCCCCTTGTGCTACAGTCTGATCTAAAACCTGCACACTACTTGAATCAAATGTATGAAAGATGATATGTCATGAGCTTTGTAATGTTTTAAACAACCAATAAAAAATAATAATAAAAAAATAAAACCTGCTCTGGGGCACTCCTTCAGTGGGCATAACCCTGTTTGGGCAGAGGTTACACCATTCAGGGATTGGCATTTAGTTACAAAGTGCTGTATCTTGCGGTACCTGGATTGAGGGCTGGGGTCCACAGGTGTGGGGGCCACTCTGTAAACTCACTTTGCAGACAAGTCGTTTCCGTGCTCACCAGAGTGCAGGCCTCAGAAACTTCTTCGATGGGGAAAGAGTAGGGACTATGTTCAACCTTTTTCCTGCTACAGTCATCAGTTTCGATTCTCCTACTGAAGACACCAATAGCATGCAGGGCAAAACAGTCCATCCTCCCTTACACACCGCTGTTTAGTCAACCGCCCTGTGTTCACGAAGCAGGGAAGTGCCAGCCTACGATGACGTGGTGTTCCACACCCAGACGGTGGGCTGGGGAAGCATGGGTGATACTCTAGCTTGGGGGCTTATGTGAGGCCTGGGATTCCGCTGCGGGCTGTGTCCTGGAGGAGAAGGTACGCAAGGAAGATACCACCCTATCTATCCATTTATGTAGGTAGGTGGAGTCTCACTGTTGGCCCAGGCTGGCCTTCAACTTGCGATCCTCCTGACTGAGCCTCCCAAGTAGCTGGGATACAGGTGTGCACCCTTATACTGGGCTTGACTGAGTTTTAAAAACTCACATAGAATAGAAATACAAGTGTGTGTGTGTCAGAGACGGTGAGAGAGAGAGAGGAGAGCTGTGCTAGATCTCAATGGCAAGTGGTTTGCTTACTATGGGTAGCTATCAAAGACACTGAATGTCCCTTTTCTGGGGACACTTCACCCCTGAAACCCTCAGTCCCCACCTTGCAGCCTGGTGTAGCTGCGTCTGTGAGTGTAAAACTGAGGCCCTTAGAGCTCTCTTCTCTTGTGCTTTATGGAACATTTCTTTATGGAACGTGGTCTAGGAGACAACAGCAGAGAGACAGGAGGTGACGGGCAAAGGCCACGGAGGAGGCTGAGTCTGGAGAGGCGTCCAGTGCCCGGGAGGCAGCAGAGTGCTCCGGGGGCCTTGCTCTGAGGTCCGAGAGGTGGGGCCTCCTCCTGTGCACTCAAGAGGGAGCAGGAACCTGGAGGGGGCAGGGCCTGGAGGAGACAGGGGGAGATGGGGGAGAGGGGCCTGAGAAGGGGAGGGACCCCCCTGCCCACTACGAGGTGATTTAATGGGAGCCAGGTCCATCTTCTGGGTTCACTGAAGGCCCTTCCTCCTGTTCTTCGTGGATCCAGGCACATTCTGTGGGCCAGGTTCTCCCTGGACCTCACACAATGACCCACACTGGCCAAAGCCCAGCAGTCTCGGAACGTACCATCTAGAAGCTGGGTGAGAAAGACAGATGTGAATCACACGACGGAAGCTTGCAGGAGGAGCTGTCAAAGGACCTCGGAGGAAGCCTCTGAGGGGGGCAAACTCTCGACCCTTTAGTAAGCACAGACAGAGACCTGGACCCAAGGTCACGGTATCGATCCCAACACGGATGCTATGTTACGTTGGCCAAATCACCTGGCCACCCTGAGCCACCTGCTCATCTGTAAAATGAGAACAAGCATTTCACTAACTTCCAGGGCTGAGGTGAGGTTTAAATATACCCACCCACAAGCCTTTGCCGGCTCCAAGCTCCTCTTCAAGTTGCTCTAAATAATTGGGACCGGGGCAGGCAACCTCAGTTACACAGATATCTTGGTGGTGTTGGGACGGTGAGGTTTTATTCTTCTGCGCTGAATAGTCAATCACTTGTGCCCAGAGTGACAGTGAATGACAACAGGCTCAAAGCCCAGTGTATGTCTAATGATTTCATTTTTGATAAATTTCCATCGAAGCCTCTTTCTGTCTTTGGAATAAATCTTCATCTTGGTTGGAGGGTGAGAGCAGATGCACCGGCTTCTACATTTTTTAATAGGGCCTCTTTCTAAGCACCACTGGCTTTTTTGAAGTCTCTTTTGAACTCGTGCAACACTGTTATTTACCTAACCTGAATTATAGAGCAGGTCTGACGCGTTACAGATAATTTCCCTGAAGAAGGAAGCGGAGAGATGTACTGCGTGATGGGAAAACCACCCATGGGAAGTGCCTCTCTGAACAGCAGGTCCCATATCTCAAGGGCAATGCAGGACCGTTCATGTTGGTCATTCTCATCCCCACTCCTAGAAACAGGCAGGTGGCTCCCGACTCCTGGGTGGTCCTGCTGTCTCCCATGGCAGGACTCAATTCTCAGAGCATGCTCTAGCTGGCTTATCATTCCCCCCTTGCGTTGTAACTGCTAAAGACAGTGGAACCCCATGAATTTGTTGCGTCTCTCAGCTTCAATGCCCAAGGTCATTAGTACCCCACAAACATCCCTCGCTTACGCCACACCTTGAGATGCGCTCTCCCTGGCCCAGTGAAATGCCAGTTACATAGCACCAGTGACAATATCATCTTGTTTTTATAGTTGTATGATGAAGGGTCCAAATGAGCCAAATTGAAGAAAATGGTAAAAGATAGTTGCAAATCTAAGGGATTCCTACCATAGTTTGTCACATGTACATGATACAGGATGCATATATTTAAAATTGGATTTTCTTAATACAGGGTTTAAAAATCTCTTAGAGCAAAATGCATGATATTCACATGTGATCTGATGATTCTATACACATGGAGTATGTGTTTTGTAAATGGAGAGTCAAGATAATGATGAAAGATGTATTTTGAGACATCCTATCCATTATAAGCAAAGGTTTTGCATTGAATATTTTCATCTAAGGAGGCCTGGGATACTTAGTATCTACCTCTCTCCCAGACCAGACAACTCTCGATGTTTTGATCTAAAGTCCCAAGTGCTCAAAAGAGAAGAAAAATGTTAAAGTGAGACCAATTCCTATAGTATAACATTCTCTACTTGCTTACAAATTGAAGTGTACTGCAGGCTGGTTAAGGTGATCACTTGTGTTAAACAGTTTTTTGTCACTACAACAAAACACCTGAGACAATCAATTTACAATGATAAAAGGTTCATCTCTGCTCACAGTTTTGGAGGTTCCAGTCTGTGGCCTACTGACCACTGCTTTGAGCCTATGGTGAGGCAGCACATCATGTCAAGCTCATATGGCAGGGCAAAGACCCTCATTTCATGGCCAAGACGAGAAAAGAGAAGAGGAAGGGACTGGGGTCCCACTGCTCTCTTCCAGGGCTCACCCAACAACCTGAAGATCTCCCACTAGGCCCCGCCTTTTAAAGGACCCACCACCTTCTGATGCCACAATGGAGGCCAAGCCTCTACCACATAGGCCTTTGGGGTCACTTAAGATCCAAGCTACAGCACCAAGGATTCCAATTTGCCAGGGACAGAGGGGATGTGGGACTTTCAGTTCTCACAGCAGGAAGACTCTGGTCCCCCTGTGAGCATGTGGCCCCAACCCTGCACCCCCACATCCCTGCATCCACATCTCTGCAGGGACCTCACAGTGGCCATGTGGGCCTCCCAGCCCCCTGACCTGGGGCGTGGCCATCTGACTTGTGTTGGCAAAAATACCTGGAGGGAAGTAGCAGAGAGTCTCTCCCAGAGTCTCCGAGGGCCCGTGGAAGGGCCTGCACTCGACGCTGGCTAGTGTACTGGCCCAGGGCAAAGGAGAGACACTGGGACGGCTGACAGAGACCTGGAGCCAGAACCCCCGTCTCCACCAGCAGGACCCGGGGAACCCGCAGATGTCGGGGGGGGGGGGACGCTAACTTACAGCTCTGCTGAGGTCCCACGGCCACCTGGGATGGGAGCGTCTTCCTGAGCCAGGAACAAATACTCCGTAAATATGAACTGAGGTCTGACTTTGTGCTGGGTACCAGGGACGCACGCCATGCTAAGCACGGCACTGTTATGTTACTGTGACGAAACCTGGTGGTCTCACTGTCCCTGAGACCCTTTGGGGAAGGCCTGCGAGGTCAGAATCATTGTGAAAACGATACTAAAACGTGACTTGTCTTTTCTCCTTCTTTACCACGTCACTGTTCGCGTGGATGACGTGAGGACGGTGGTGGGCATGTCTGCTGGACCGAAGAAGTCATCGAGGAGGGTGCTGCTCTCTCGTCAGACATTTCACTGTGGAAAACCTCAGCTTCACTTCTGAATGAATCTGTTGAAACAGTGAAAATTAAATTAAATCTGAGATGAACACTTCTTTTTTTCAGTACTGGGCATGGAACCCAGGGCCTTGCACTGGCTAGGTGGGCCTCTGCTCACTGGGCTACAGCCCCAGGCATCTTTAACATCTTGAGCCAGGGTCTTGGTAAATTGCTCAGGCTGGCCTCCATCTTGCCATCCTCCTGCCTCAGCCTCCTGAGTAGCTGTGATTGCAGGTGTGCGCCTCCACACTGTTTGGGATCAACATCTTTTTAGTACATCTGCATGCCACACTGTCAAGGACCCATGAAGTGCCTCTCATGCATTCTGAGATACGATGGGATGGGGCATACATGAGAGAAAACTGGTCAACCATTTTGATAGAGAAGTCAAACCCCTACCTCACAATCTATTCAAAACTGTATTCTGGGCGAACCAAAGAGTTAAATAAAAATAAAACAAAACAATACTAGAATAAAATGCAGAAGGGTGTATTTTTAGAACCCTGGCTGGTGACAGTTCTTTCTCAGTATGCACGGAGGCCAGGACACACAGGAGCGGCAGGTTTTCCTCTGTGTGGTTCAGGATTATTTCAATGTCAAGGAAGATTTTAAAAATAATAGAAGTAATAAAACTAACCCTGCAAACAAAACCCATCTGTGGGGGTCTTGTTAACCAACTGCAACACAGTCTTCATGGATCTCGTATGGAAACTGAGCATGGAATAGGCATGACTTTTGCACAACTGATCAGAGTTGAATGCAAATCTTATCAGAAAACAAGTATGGACATCCAAAGGGCAGCACTGGGCCCCCTTGAGAATCATGACCCACTGTCCACATTACGTAGTTTCCCTGGGCATTTTGGAGGGCTGGGATTCAAAGATGCCTGTGGCGGTTTATTAAAGCCATCATCAATCAGAGGGGTAAGCGTGACCTTCTGGTGTTCTGGGTGCCACCGTCAATTGTTAGCAGCCACCCTTAATCCAGTTCAGGCCTGAAGCTGTCTGCTCCCACAAACATGGCGCCAAACCCAATGGCTTCCAATTAATTTTTAAAAAAGGGGCCATGCAAATGTTGCTCTTTGGGCCGCGGCCCGCAGAAACGGGAAGGATATGAGTCAGGTTCTTGGGTCTCCACGAGCCCACACCACACCCTCATAGGAATTAGAAAAAGACCTCCCTCCTGGAGGGCAAATTAGAAAAAGGTGCCTCCTTTGATGGGAGGAGTGGGGAAAGGCACGGCTTCCTCTGGGGGGACGCGGAGCTTCTCGGCTACGGCTCTCCTGCCCCCAGCTCCTGGGTGGAGGCCCTGTCGAGGGCCCAGCGCGGGTCTCTCTGTACCGTGGGCACATCTTGGCAGCATACACTCCCTTCTGTCTGGTTACAGAATGAAGCTCTAGTAATCGTGGAGGGCCGTGTTGTCTGCGCTGCCCAGCGTCTGGGAGGGCTCGCCTGCCCGCGGCGTTCTCCAGACGAAGCTTGGAGGCCCTAATCCCCACGCTCCATCTTACATTAGAGGGGGCTCAGCAGACAAGGGCCAGCAAGCCAGATCTGGCCTCCGGCCTGCTTTGTAAACAAATTTTCTTTGGCACCAAGCCACACTCCTCCATGGATGCCCTACGGCCTGTCGTGCTACAAACAGAGGTCGACCCCTGCCACAGAGACCTCCAGCTCACGAACATTCAGATCTTTTCTACCTGGCTCTTCAGAAGCACGTTGGCTGACTCCTGCCCGAGACTGGCGCTTCCTGGACCAGACTCAACGAGTTGCGATTTCGTGTTCATGTCTCAGCATAGAAAGATGGCTCATGTTACAAAGTCCATGCAAACCCATTTTTGCATCTATATACGCAAAAATACGTTGCTGAAAAATGATTATTCGTGATCGCCAATGCAGCTCAGCCTCAGTCAGAATTTCTCTCCATGAAACTCATTGTATATCTAGGAAACCAAACGTGAAGTAAGGAAATATTTATTGGATTAACTCATTTCTCTGTAAATAAAACAACAACAACAACAAAAACTAGGCCACAAATTCCTCTATCGGATTCATGAAGGAAAAGGACACCTTTGCAGCTAAGTTTGTCTATTTGCCACCCCACCCTGCCTGCAACTGCATTTTTCTTTTTGGTGGTACTGAGATGGAACCTAGGCCCTGTGTACACTAGGCAAGCGCTCTTTCACTGAGCCACATCCCCAGCCTGTTTTCGTTTTTTCCGGTTGTGAGAGGGTCTCCTTAAGTTGCTAAAATTGGCCTCAAACTTGCAATCCTCCTGCCTCAGCCTTCGGAACCACTGGAATCACAGGCTTATGCCACTGTACCTGGCACATCATTGCATTCTTAAGACAAAAAGAAATATGGAATTCAATTGGCTGTTCCCTTTTTATTTGGCTGCTAGGAAACTCAGAGCTGTACCTGGACTCACCTAATTTCCCACTGCCGTGTGATATCAACTCCTAAGCTCTCTGGGCTTCTGTGTTTTCCCCTGGGTTTGTTTTATATTAGGTGATGCTACTTCTCATCCCTTTTTGAAAAGAAGAAGTTTACACATATTATATCATCACATCACCCTGATGCTCCTTTAGCTAACGAGTGGGAGAATGTATGAAACCCCACCAGCCAGACCGGAGCTGCACTCTGTCCTAAACCATCAGCGCGCCCCTGGGCACACTGGTCAGTATCTCTGAGTCTCTCCTCATCTATAAAATGAAGCAGGGACCTTACCTTGCAAGATGGCTGGAGAGTTACAAGAGGGATGTAGGTAAGGTGCCCTTTCACTATTATAATACCACACATTTCTATGTAATATGTCTATGACATTAAACATCTACAATTTTATTTAAAAACATTTAAATAGAGCTGGAGATAAATGTGAAGTTACGTAGCCCCTTGGTTATGTTCACATGTTACACGACAACTTTTACATAGCATCTGTGACAATAAAATGACACCGTTTTGCCCTACCCACATTTTATAAGAAAATAAAATTAGTCTTGCTTAATAACCAATAACTCTGTGATTTTCTCACATGAGCTCTGCTCTGGGGTGGCTCTGTTATGTGTCAGATAACCGAGGGTTCCTGAAATCTGTCTCTCTGCCTCATCATCTTTATGACCCTGAATTGATATTTGGCAAATGGAGTAAACTGATAATCCACTCAAAACATTTCCCCATATAGCATTTAATAATCCATCTCTGAAATGCATTTAAAAAAACATCACAGACACAATTTCCAACGGAATGTTCATATTTTATGGAACCCAAATCCAAAGATCTTAGGAGCAAATCGTGATGAAAGTAACAAGTATTATTCTGACAGCAAGGATTCAGACAGACTCACCTAAAAAACACGGAACAGAATCTGTATGCTCATGAGCTACACCGCGCTGATCAGCTCTCATCCAAAGGACAATAGAGAATCAAAATCCATGGCTGGTGTAGACAGGAACCCAGGGAAGAGTGTAGGTAAAAGAGCATGCTCGGCTGACTTCAGCATCTATTTCAATGGATTGCAAAGCACTTTGAGATGTGATTAGTGTGTGTGGAGTTCTGAACTTGAATTGTTATGATCTTGCTGAGCTCACCAAGGAGGAGGCCCCAGTGACCACTGGCTGTCGACCCCCTGGCTAAGCCTGCAAGTTGGTACATGGGTGCTGGCTCCTGGCTTCCTCTGGCCAGTCTGTGTTGTACACTGACGAAGGGCAGACAGGCTCTGATGGCACAAAGAGGGCAGCTCCAGGGTCCCACCTGACCAGCCCGCTCCCGCCTGAGACAGCCCAGTTCCGTCGGGTTCCGAGGTTACTTATGGCCTCTCCTCGGCAAGGGGCTCTGGAGCTTCTCAGAGGATGCAGAAAGGTCCTCTATCTAAGCCTGGCCCGGTGCCTGAGATGGGACTGCCAGGCCAAATCCAGGTCACTCACTGAAACCTGAATTTTGAATTGATAAACTTAAGTATGGACCGTCTCCAACGTACAATGATTCTCAACTTAGGATTTTTTTAAGTTGATGAAGGTTTGAAAGTCATACTCATTCAGTGGAACCTGTACTTGGAATTTTGATTTTGCATCTTTTCAAGGACTAGTGACAAGAGGTACCCCACTCTTGAGATGCCAAACAGTGGGAGCAAGCTGTAGCTGCTACACGTCACATCCTCTAGGGGACACTGAGATGCAGCCTGTTTGGGGCATTGTGTTTGTGTTTTCTAACCCGTTGTGTCTGTGGAATTCCCTCCGTGTGTGCACATGAGATATCGAACCCTTTACCACAAAACAGGCTTCATGCCAGACAACATGGCCCTACTGTAGCTAATGTTCTTCACACATTCGAGTCAGGAGAGGCTAAAGCCAGGCCTCTGGCTGGGCTAGGTGCCTTTTATGCTGTTCTAACTTGTGATATTTTCAGCTTATGATACAGCATCAGCATAAGCATGTCCATGAAGTCTTGGAGACATACTTATGCTAAAATACCAGTCACTGTTGAACTGACATTCAAGTTGAATTGGGCATCTTGCATTTTATTTGCTAAACATGGACACTCTTCCAGGAGGGGATAGTTTTAGGTGATGGTATTATTCTGTCAGTTGTTGGGGAACCAAAAATTCATCCTAAAGCAAAACCTGCAACTAAATACAACAGCAAACAGAACTTCCAAGTACTGAGAAATTTCCTTTAGTATCAATGTAAAAATTCAACCTAGATTGGACTGGGGTCCTCTATAATTAAAATAACAAACAAACAAAAACTTGGTCCCAGATGGTCATTAAGGAGGGAACCCTTCCAAACATATTCTATGAGGCTAGTGTCACCCTGACACCAAAACCAAACAAAGACACATCAAGGTAAGAAAACTTCAGACCAACATCCCTCGTGAACATAGATGCAAAAATTCTCAATAAAATCCTGGCAAATCACATACCAAAACATATTAAAAACAGTGCATCATGATCAAGTGGGGTTCATTCCAGGGAGGAAGGTGGATTCACATATGGAAATCAATAAGTGTAATTCATCATGTCACAGACTTACAGACAAGAACCACATGCTTATGTCAACAGATACACAAATGCATCTGACAGAATTCAGCATCCACTCATGTTCAAAAAAACTAGAAAAACTAGGGATAGTAGGAGCATACCTCAACATTGTCAGAGCTGCTAAGCCCAAGGCCAGCATCATGTTAAATGGAGAAAAACAGAAAGCATCCCTCTAAAACCTGGAACAAGATAGGGATGCCCTCTTTCACCACTTCTATTCCACATAGTCCTTGAAACTGTAGCCAGAGGAATCAGACAGGAAAAAAAAATTAGAGCGATAAGAACAGGAAAAGAAGAGCTCAAACTATCCCTATATTCTGATGACATGATTCTATATTTAGAACACCTCAAAGACTCCACCAAAAGTTTCTTAACTCATAAACAAATTGAGCAAAGTAGCAGGATAAAAAGTCAACACCAGTAATTCAACTGCATCTCTACACCAATGATGTATCAAAGAGAAATTGGGAAAACTATTCCATTCACAATAGCCTCAAAAAAACACCAAAATACTTGGGAATCAATGTATTGAAAGAGGTGAATGACCTCTACAATGAAAACTACAGAACACTGAAGAAAGAAATTGAAGGAAACCTTAGAACATGGAAAGATTTCCCATGCTCCTAGATGGGCAGAATTAATATTGTCAACATGGCCATACTACTGTAAGTGCTATACAGATTTAATGATTCCCATTAAAATTCCAATTATGTTCTTCATAGAAATAGAAAAAGCAATCATGAAATTCATTTGGAAAAATAAGAGGCCCAGAATAGCCAAAATAATCCTTAGCTGCCGGGGTCCTGCCCTCGCGGGGTCCAGGGAGTCCTGAAGGATGAGTGGCGTCGGCGAAAAGATGAGACAGGACAAAGTAGAAGGCTGTTCTTCTATCTCAGTACATTGTGTACAAACCTGATAATGGACAACAATCATCCTTTGAAAGGTCATGAGAATTTTAGGCACCACATTGATTATATCAACTAGAACCCAAGCCCATATTTCCAGCCTCTTAGAAAACCTAATCAGTATGCTTATTTCATAAAGTTCACCACATGCAGTCTCATTTTTGATTAAGGAAAGTTATATTATATACACTTAGGAAAGTTAAAACATATAAAGATGTATTCTTCTCTTTTTATAATCCCTTTCTTACTTTACATAGGGATATATGATGAGCATAGTTAATATTGGTGGAAAGTGGATTGATGTTTAGAACTTACTTTCTATTGAGAAAGATTATAAAGATATGAGAACTAGTGCACCTTGACTGAGAAACAAAGAAACTCTTTGAGAAAGCAGCTCAACCAGTTTTATGAGAATAAATTTAGGAATTAATTAAAATAGCTTTATAATACACAGTTTTAGAATAATGTTAGAAATATTATTTTATTTAGATTCTTAAGTTTAGAAATTTTTAAGTTTTTAGTTGTATAGGTTTCTGATATGTTTTAAGAATGATTTATAAACTTTAGGATGTTTTAAGCATAAGATTTAAGGGGACTTTTTTAGATGGGAATTTTAGATTAGAAATAAAGTACAAGTGTACCTTAGGTTAATGATTGGTTAGGAGACTTAGAGTCTGGTTACGTAGTTTGGCATTAGTTAATAAGAAAATAGCATATCTTAGTGGAAAATAGTAAGTCTTGGGGAAATCTGAAAAATGTAAATTAGTGACATATTTTATTAATGATTCTGTACTTTTAATAATTAAATAACTGAAGGTTATATCCTGGAAAAATGTAAATTGATGTTACATTTTTTGTACCCCCAATCATGGTTAAGGAAATGTCATGTCTTGGCAAAATTTTAAATTATATAATCAATGACGTATTCTGAATCTATAATGATGAGAAAAATTGTAATAAAAGATGACCCAGAGAAAGCTGCATTAGCTCTCTCTCTGGAGATTGCTCCAACAGATTGGAAATCCAAATTGTCTGTCTATTCCTACCCTTGAATGATCAAGATGGGACTCAGCTTTTTCACAATCTTGAAACATAGGAGGGGGCTTTTCTGAAGGCAAATTTTCTTTAAAATCAGGAAAATTTAAAGTTAAAATAGAAAATGTCCAAAGATCCTTTATATCACTTTCCTCATTTGGAGAATTTGTTATAAAAGTTCTATAATTAAGTGGTATGCAGCCCACAATCTGAATAACATTATAACTAAAACACAGAGGAGGTAAATGACTATGACCCTTAAAACTAAAATTATGAGTTGATATAGGAGTAATAAAAGAATTAGATTCACCCCCCAGGAGATTAGTATTATTGGTAAATACCTTAATATCTCCTTTTCCCCAAGTAGTGAGATGAAATGAAGGTGGATCAGGATAATATGCCCAATAATATTCAGAAGACACATTGGTTACCTGACAGGCAAGAATAGCTAGCATAGCAACAAACCTTTTCTCAGGAGTGCAAGGGTTTGACTGAGTAGAAATAAGTTCTCGAACTTGATGAGTCAATTGTTTTAATTGTACCCAAGTTGGTAGTTCTGTAGATCTTGTAGAAGATGATCGTCTGAATAAGGATTGAGGACCATCAAAGTTCATTCAGGAGAAAGATGGAATCAAGGTAGTCATCAAATCTTCCTCAGGCACTGTGGTCAATGGTGAGGCGTATCGGAGACTCAGAGGGCACGATCTGTTCCGCTTTCTGGTCCGGAGGCTGGACATAGGGTCGAATCAGTCTGTCAGGAATCCAAATGGGGGAATCAGCGTCCTGTGGGAAGACACAAGCATATCCTTGCCCACAAATTAGTAATACATCAGGTCCTTTCCATTTACCTGTCAAAAGATCTTTCCATTTTACCAAGGGTTTTGCTGATATTTTTTCATTTTCCCAATGTCTTAACATAGGAGTTACTCCTTTATAATCACAATGATTAATGATTAATCACAAACAAAGCATGTTGTGAAACATGATGAGGAGAACTATATTTATATTCTCCTTCTTGAAGTTTAGTAATTTGAGCTTTCAATGTTTGATGAGCTCTCTCAACTATAGCTTGTCCTTGAGGATTATAAGGGATTCCTGTAGAATGAGAAATTTTAAATATATCACAAAAATTTTTTAAAGCATTTGAAGTATAAGCTGGTGCATGATCTGTTTTTAATGCTTTACGCATTCCCAACTATGAGAAACAAATGAACAAGTGTTGCACTACGTCTTTATATGCTTCTCCAGTTCTTGCTGAGGCAATAATCACATGAGAAAAAGTATCAACAACAACATGAACATAACTCAATTTTCCAAATGAAGGAATATGAGTAACATCCATTTGCCATAGATCATTAGGTCTTAAACCACGAGGATTAACCCCCATGGGTAAAGCTGGCAGTAATGATGGACAGGTTTGACAATTTCTGACAATAGTCCTAGCTGATTCCCTAGGGATATGAAATTGCTGTGGAAGGGCAGAAGCATTTTGATGATGTAAAGCATGACTAGCTGTAGCTTCCTGAACAGTAAGAATTTGGGGTCTGGTCAATGAATCTGCCAATGCATTGCCTTGTGACAATTCTCCTGGTTAGTTAGAATGTCCTCGAATATGCCCTATAAAATAAGGATGTTGTCTATCTAAAATCAACTTCTGTAAAGAATTTAAATGATGAAAAATTGTAGTCTTATGCTGAGGAAGAGAAGCTGTCTCTATATGAGGAAAAATTTTCACAATATACTGAGAATCAGTATATAAGTTAAAGATTTGATCTTTTAATTGGGTAAAAGCCATAATTACAGCTATTATTTCTGCCCTCTGAGCAGAGGTTTCCTCTGTCTGTTGAACATAGGTTTTATCATTAATAACTAAAGATGCTCGTCCATTTGAGGAGCCATCAGTGAAAACTAAAGCTGCTGGTTGAGGTAAAGGTTCAGAAGAAAACAATTTTGGAAAAATAACAGGGTGATTCTTAACTAAATATAACAAAGGGTGAGATGGCAAATGAAACTTAATATGACCACAATATCCCTGTAAAGCTATTTGCCAATCTTCAGAATGTTCCATAAGTGTATTTAGTTGATCTCTAGAATAAGGAATCACCAAATTATGCATTTCTTTCCCAAATAACTCTCTACTTCTATGTCTTCCTTTTATTATTAATAAAGCAATCACAGTAGGGTATGAGCAAATAACTTTTTAGAAGTAACCGGCATATGTATCCACCCTAAAGGACCTGACTCCATAATACTCCTGTGGGTGTATGAGGAGTAGGTAAAATAAGAAGATCCCAAGTTTGAGTATAATCAGCTCTTTGCAATTGTTGTTTATTAATAGCTTCTTCTACCTTATTTAAAGCCAATTTAGCTTCTTCTGTCAAAATACGAGAAGAACGTGGGTTAGAGTCTCCTTTCAAAATATCAAATAAGGGTTTAAGATCTGCAGTAGTAAGTTTCAAAAAAGGACGAATCCAATTAATATCTCCTAAAAGTTTTTGAAAATCATTTAAAGTTTGTAAATGATCAATCCGTAATTTAAATTTTTTTTTAATTTTTATTGTTGGTTGTTCAAAATATTACATAGTTCTTGACAAATCATATTTCACACTTTGATTTGTAATTTTAAATTGTGATGGGAAACAGTTTGAGCATTTATAATTCTACCCAAATAATTATAAGGAGGTGATTGCTGAATTTTATCTGGGGCAATGATTAAACCAAAATTTGTAAAGACTGTGTCAACATTAATAATATATGATGAAGCAACTGGACATCTTTATGAACAATTAATATGTCATCCATATAATGAATAATATAGGCATCTTTATATTTATCTCTTATTGGTTGTATTGCTGATGCAACATATTTTTGACAGAGAGTAGGACTATTTTTCATACCTTGAGGCAACACCTTCCATTGAAAACGTTGATATGGCCATTTTAAATTCACAGAGGGAAGGTTAAAAGCAAACCTTTTACGATCATCAGGATGTAATGGAATAGTAAAAAAGCGATCTTGTAAGTCTATTACCATAACATGAAATCCTTTAGGGACAGCTACTGGAGAGGGGAGTCCTGGTTGTAAGGAACCCATATCCTCCGTGGTTCCATTTATAGCTCTTAAATCTTGTATTAATCTCCATTTACCTGATTTCTTTTTAATAACAAATATAGGAGTATTCCATGGACTATTAGAAGGTTCTATGTGTTTTAAATTAAGTTGTCCCTTAACTAACAAGTCTGCAGCCTGTAATTTTTCTGTTGTTAAGGGCCATTGTTCTATCCATACAGGCTCATCATTTTTCCAAGTCATTTTATCTGCTGTTTCAACAATGGCCCCAATTAAAAATCCTGTTGAGCCTCTTCTACAAGAGCAGTACAGAGTGAAACTCCCATTTTAAACATTACATCTCGGCCCCATAAAGTAAAAGGAAGAGAAGGAATAACATATGGCTGAAAAGTTCCTGGATTTTTGTCATCAGCCCATTTAAGTATTTGAGTGCTTTTTGCTACATTAGAAGCAGTTCCAAGTCCCATAAGTGTTGATGGAGTTACTGTTGTAGGCCAGGTTGAAGGCCAATCTTTTCCAGCTATACAAGTGACATCTGCTCCTGTATCTAATAATCCATCAATTATTTTTCCCTGAATCTCTAGTTTTTTCATAGGACGAGAATTTTGAATTTTTTGAACCCAGAATGCCATATCACCAGAACCAAATCCTTTTGTTTGTCTTTGTTCATTTGAAATAGCTCGGTTTCCAATAGATAAATAGGGGAGTAGCAAGATTTGGGCAATTTTTTGCCCTTTATGAATAATCAAAGTCTTTTGAGATGAGGGTTCTATTAAAATCTTAATTTCTCAAGTAAAATCAGAATCAACAACTCCAGGAATAACTTTGATTCCCTGTAGGGAAGCAGAGCTTCTTCCTAGAATAAGACCAAAAGTTCCTTTAGGTAAAGGTCCATAAATTTTAGTAGGTATAGCTAGAACAGAAGAGTCTGAGGGAATAACTACTGATTCTGAAGATGCCAAATCTAATCCTGCTGAATCTGGTGTGGCTCTTAATAAAGCCCTTATAGTATATCCTGTTGAAAAAGATTGTTGATGACCTCCATTATTTAAGGGGCCCGAGGAGGGCCCCATTACCAGTTTCCCGGTAACGGATTGGCAGTCATTTGTGGAAATTTTTGAGGCATTGGTCCACCTTCTAAAAGTCTCCCATCTTTATGAAATTTAGAGTGACACTCCTTTGCCCAGTGAAATCCCTTATTGCAATGTGGGCATAAATTTTTGGGTCTAGATATCTGATTAGGAACTATGTTTCCTTTATTTTGAAAGTTTTTATTAGGACAAACTTTACTAAAATGACCTGTCTGCAAGAAAAACAGCTTTGATTTCCTTTATTTTGTTCTCTGTTTTGAAGCCTTTTAAGAAACTGAGCATTTGTTTGTCCCCGTGATGCTTCAGCTATGGCTACACCTTGCAAATATGAGGGTGATACATCAGCACAAACCTTAACAAAATCAGATAAACTTCCTATCTTTCTAATAGGTCTTAGGAGTGTCTGACATGCAGTATTTGCATTTTCAAAAGCTAATTGTTTAATTATAATTTGTGCAGCTTCATTATTAGTTATAATTTTTTTCACTGATTCTTTTAATCGAGACAAAAATTCCTCAAGAGGTCTTCAGGCTTTTGTTTTATAGTACTTAAGCCAGAAGTTTTAACTCCTTTATTTTCCAATTGTCTCCAAGCATTAACTGCTATATCTGAGCACTGGATCAAGGCAGGATGAGGCAGATGTCATTGATGTATCAAAATTAATGTATCAAAAGTGACTTCACTATTTATAGATTTATTATATCGAGAGCGTTCTTTAGCTCTATCTTCATGATCTGTTTTCCATAATAAGAATGTCCCTCCAGGGAGACGAGATTTTGCAGTAGCAAACCAATCATATGGAGTCATCCATCTAGTGGCAATAATCTCTACTATCTGTAAAGTATAAGGAGAAGTGGGCCCATAAGCATGAACAGACTGTTTCAATTCTTTTAAAAGTCTTAAAGGAAGGGGCTCCCATTGAGGCGTATAGAGTTCATCATTTGAATCAAAAGTGATAGGGAGAGTGAAACTTAGATCTCCAGATTGTAGAGCCTCTCTCATGGCTCCTTTGAATCCTACATTCCGTGAAGGAGGAGGTAGGGTATTTTTTATTTTGGAACCTAATTTATTTTTGGTAGAAGGTTTTGTAAGAGGTCCACAAGAATGTGTATTTATAGGGGCAAAGAATTCTTCATTATGATATTCAGTAGCTGCTTCTTCTAAATTATCTTCATTTTCTAAACAAGACGGATCCTTCTCTCCATCTTTTTTTAGGACATAAGTTTCGCTCCTAGAGTCCTTCCTTCGGGGAGTTTCTTCAGTAGGGGCAGTTGAATTGATCCTATCTAAGATTTCAGCTTCTTGAGCTGGATCTAACATCTCTTTTAAGAGATTCCATAATGCTATAGCATCTACAGGCACATTTTCTGGTCCATAATTAGAGTAATATGCTCTTAAAGCTTCTCCTATTTTTACCCATGATTTTAGATCTCAGGTTCCCTCTTCTGGGAACCAAGGACAACATTCCTGAATAAAATGAAAAAACCTCTGTAATTGTGAAGTGGAAATGTGAATTCCTTTTTTTCTAAGCATATGTTTAACAATACCAATGAATAATCCTCGTTCCTTAGATTCTGTATTTCCCATTTTTCCTTTACCTAATTACCCACTCTTACCTGTTCTGCCAACAGGGGGCTAGCAAAACCCACAGTAATGGCCTATCCACTCAGAAAGCAAGGGGGCAAATGCCGAGGGGGCTTACCTTCAGTTACCTGGCTCGGGCGCCAAGTGATGCAGGAGGCGTCACACTGCCAGACCTTAAATTATGCTACAGAAAAACTGGCACCAAAATACACTTGAAGATCAATGGAACAGAAAAGAAGACACAGAGACACACCCACATAAATACAGTTATCTCATACTGGACAAAGGTGCCATAAACACACACTGAAGAAGAGACAGCCTCTTCAACAAATGTCGGGAAAACGGAGAGTCCCTATGTAATAGATGGAAATCGAATACCAGTATCTCACACTGCCCAGAACTCAGCTCAGAGTGGGTCCAGGACCTTGGCATTAGACCAGAGGCCCTGCTCACTAGAAGAAACACTAGGCCCAACTCCTTATCATATCGGCACAGAAACAGACTTCCTCAACCAGAGTCTTAAAGTACAAGAAGTGAAATCGAGAGTCAACAGAAGAAACCATCAAGAACACTTGCTCCTCTGAGCCTGGCTTCCAGCAGGCACTCGGACTCCAGGACCTTGAGCCTGATGGACAGAAACGCTGTCAGGGAATGCAAACCTCCCCCGGCAGCAGCGACTTTCGTGTGGCTCACAGGGCTCCGTGGGCTCCTGACACGGTTACCCACCGAGCACCCTTGACCAGGACGACGTCACTCTGCATTCTTCTTGCTCCCCTTCTGTCCCTTCCCTACACAACTGGCTGGCAGGGCAAGGACGCTTGGCTCCCCTGAATGGACCCATTACCTGCTTCCCCTTGCCCTCTGCTCCTGTCCCTGGTTATCCAGCCTACCGTGACAATACTGCCTGATGTCACATCCACTCAGACTGTTTTCCCTAGAGCTGTTCCCACTGTGGAGGATTCCACACCGATTTAGGAGATGCTCCCTTATAAAAAGAAAAATAGAAAAAAAAATATTCTCAAATATATTCTCCATTGAAAAAATTATCCACCATGGCAACAGAATGCTTGCCCGGACCCCGCACTTGACCCTGTCCAAGGCCACGGACCACTCAGACATGGGTTTCCTGGTCCTTCCTTGAGAAGGTCGGCCTGCTCCCACAGGTGGGCATCCTTTTTGATGGGTTCACTTTGTTTTATTGGATCGGATTCATTTCAGAGCTTCTGTCTTATGAGGGCGTGGGGTTTGGTGGTGATCCATCCCGAGGTGTGTCTCCTATAAATAAATCATTCCCTCTTGGTGGCTTCCGTTTGACCGGTTCTATTGAAGGGGGGGGGGGCAGCAAAAGCAAGCAGGGGAGGAGGCTTTTGTTAACAGGAGGAGAAAGGTGGTGCCAGCGACGTTCTGAAAAGACCTTTGAGATCCCCGAGTGCACAAAAGGGAGCAGGGCATTTTAGGGAGAAATGAAACAAACAGTAAATCATCAGGCCTCCGACCGGGAATGCGTCACTCCTCACTTAAAAGAAGGTACTAGAAGTCAAAGAAAACCCTGACGTGCTTTGTAAGGAGGAGCCCAGAGGCTGGGCTCTCTCCCTTTGTTGGGTGGCATTCATAGAGGCCGTCCTGCTAATTAGCGAGACTCTTAAAAATAACTCCATGAATCAGCTTTTGAAAGCCTGAAAGCGAAGGAAACAGGGGCGAAGCTGAGGTCAGTTGAATCTGCACTTCACGTGACTGAGCCTGACACCCGGTTCATCCAGAGAATACCCACCAGCTCCGACACCCAGACGTAAGGGCAGATGTCACTTGGCAAGGGGCTTCCAATTGCAAATATATCATGGTGGGAAAAGGAATCAGGGTGTTATCGTTTGGTTCTCAGAGGTCCCCAAAGGCTCTTGTGCTGAAGGCTGGGTCCCCAGTGCAGCACTGGCCAGAGGTGACTGGTCCTGAGGATGAATCCTCAGCTGGGTTCTCGGCTCAATGGACTCAAGGAGGAGCAGAACGGTGGGAGGTGGGACCCAGCTGAAGGGCGCAGGTCTTGTTGGTAATAGAGCCTCGGGGCTATATCCTGTCCCCTGCTGGCCGCCTCCTCCCTCCTCTCAGGTTGTGAGGAGGTGACCTGTTCTCTCCACCACACCCTCTGCCATGATGTTCCGCCTTGCCACAGGCCCAACAGCAGTGGACCAACCAATCAGGGACTGAAGCCCCTGGAACCGTGGGCCAAAGTAAATCTTCCCACCTTCCAACTGTTCTCTTAGGTATTTTGTCACAGCAGCAAATGTCTAGCATACAGTGCTTTCCCTAAACCTGGTTATTTGGTGGGATTCTGATGTACAATTGAGCAGGCATGCTGCTATGGCACAGGGGAGGGACAACATTTCTTGTTTACTTTGTTTGTAATTTGGAATTGAGGGTGGAACCCAAGGGTGCTTTACCACTGAGCCACAACCCCAGGCCTTTGTAATTTGAGATGGGGTTTCGATAAGTTGCCCAGGCTGGCCTCCATCTTGCAGTCCTCCTGCCTCAGCCTCCCAGGTGGCTGGATTATAGGCATGCACCACTACATCTGGCTCAGAGATGACATTTCTCATGAAATGACTTCCAAACCTCTCACAATACAGCACCAAGCCCATGAGAATTAATAAACAGGATTAATGCACTGGGGGAATTAGTATGCTTTCCTAACAGAGAAACAAAGAAGAAAGTCTGACCCTTGCTTTTCAACAATGAGGCCTCTTCTAGTTGACTCATCCATCGAGAAAAGGGAATGAAACGTCATCTCTTCTGCAGTCAAGAAGATAATTAAGGAGCCACTCATTTCTAAATGAACCCCCAGGGGAACAAAGCAAGGCTTCAAGTTTGAAGAGAGAAAAGCAGCCCTGTGTTGGAGGGCACCCAGCCCAAGCCACGGCCCCCCCGTCTGGCAGTGAGTTCCGATTTGGTTTTAAGTGACTGTCACTCGCGCTCAGTGTGGGTGGGGCTGGAGTCTGCCTGATCACATCTTCAGTAAAGGAGGGGAACTGGGAGCAGTCCTTCTTTTGATTTCCCTGCCCCAAGCTTTCTCGGAGACAAAGTCAGGCAGACCCGGTTAGGGTTTGGAGGTGGTCTGACCCCTAAAAGTTCCTGTGCTGGAAACCTGGCCCCCACGGTGGCCATGTGGAGAGGTGGTGGACGCTGAAGAGGTGGGGCCTGGGGGGAGCAGCCCTCGGCATTAAGGACTCCTCTTGGCAGGAGGGTGGTCCTAAGGGCAAGACAGGCCCTCGTATCTGGCCTCCTCTCTCACCAGGGGCTCTCTCCCTCTCCCGCTGACTCCACCACCATGCCATTGAGCATGAGGATGGCAACAGAGTCCAAACTCATGGGGCCACCAGACCTTGCTCTTCCACCTCTGAAACTGTGAGCTAAAGAAACCTCTTTTCAGACCAGGCATGGGGGGGCCGCCTGTAACCCCAGTGAGGCAGGAGACCGAGGCAGAAGAATCGCAAGCTCCAGGCCAGCCTCAGCAAATCAGGGAGGCCCTGTTTCAGAAAAAGAAAAGAGCTGGGGATGCAGCTCAGCAGCACAGTGTCCCTGGGTTAAATCCCCAGAATCCCCCACCCACACTCATACACACCTAAACACCTCTTTTCTCGGTAAGTACTCAGCCTCAGGTATTTTATTAATAGCAACACAAACCTGATACCAATACAGATTTTAAGTGGAGGAACCCTTCAATTACTCATTACAACCCGAAGGTGAATCTTTAGGCAGTTTTTCACACAACTGACAGGCTGCTGGAAACAAAGAAGGGATTTATAGAGAGGGCCCGCCGTCCAAGCAGGACCCCAAGCTGTGGATCTCTCACCTATAAGTTTCAGGTACCAGCTTGATGATCTTCAGCAGTGATAGCAGATAACTGTGCCTGAGTGCCAGCTATGTGTCAGATACTTGGCTTGCACTTACTCTTTTGTCCTCATGATGAACTACCCCCATTTTATAAGTGGGGAAACCGAGTCTGAGAGAGCAGAAGTCCCTTACCTGCAACGTGACGGCAGGGCAGAATTCAATGCATGTCCGATGACTCAAGAGCCCAAGTTGTACCTCTGCTTCTGCCCAACTGCACGAGCCAGGCTGGGCTGGAGGGACTCAGTCAGCAGGGGGCTAAGGAGCCTGTCTGGACAGCTGCCCCGTAGGTGGAGGGCAGGTGGTCACTCACCTTGATGGGAAAGGTCAAGGTCTACCCTGAGAAGGTTGGAGGACCAAGAGGATTCTCTCCTCACTTCAGAGGGATCTGCAGGTGTGTCCTCTTCCTCTTCTCTGCTGTGGGCCAAGTATGTCCTGCACGGAAGCAAAGAGATGAAAATAAATGCTATTCCAAAAACACAGATACGGTAGGGGAGGAGAGACCTCAGCATAGAGCCGGGCCGACTGGGAAGAGAGCATGGACCAGCCCCCTGGACACACAGCAGCTGGGCAGGGCGGGCAAAGGGTGGTGGGAATCACCAGGAGGAAACCTCAGGTCTGAGGAGGGTTCTGGCTGAAGGTGGGCCAGGGTGACCGGACACCAAGGGTTGGGGGAGAACTCTCCTCCAACTGACTGCCCAGGATTCCTGCTGAAACTGGAGTCCACAAGCAAGAACACTCAGCTCAAGGTTTAGGATGAGTTTAGAAAAAACAGCTCAAAGGCTCCTGGCCAGAGTTTGTTCAGGGCGAATCCTCACCGCCTGGAGGCGCACAGGTTGAAGTCCGGGGCAGACGGGTCTTTAAACTGGTCAGGAAGGTTAAGAGAGGTCACGTCGCTGACCCCAACCCTGGAGACTAAGAAGGGTTTGCAGAGAGAGCTTTCAAAGAGGTAATTAAGTTAAAATGATTAGGTGATTAGGTTGGAATTGGATTAGGGTCCCTGGGGAGGGGGCTGATTCCAATGTGACCTGTGTGCTCATGAGAAGAGGAAATCTGGACTCGCAGACCACAGGGCAGCTGAGCACAGAAAGGCCGTGTGAGGACATGGGGCCAGGCGGCCACCTGCAAGCCCAGGGAGAGGCTCAGGAGCACCAGACCCACAGCAGCTTGACCCTGGGCTCAGCCCCAGCGCTGTGAGAAGCCAACCTGTGGCTAAATCCAACCTGTTGGGGCTTTGTTCTGATGGCCAGTCAGACCAGTGTAATCTCTCAAGATCAGCATTCAAGAGCATGTTTCGGTGGGAGAGAAAAGTATCTGCTTAAAATGAAAAGAGAAATAAAAAGGGAAAACATTCATTTCTTAGAGTTAATGATTTGGATCTGATAAGAACTTCAAAAATACAAAGAATGGAGCTGGGTTGGCAGGTACCAGTCATCTGGAGGACAGCTTGAGGCCAGGAGTTTGAGGCTAGCCTGAGCAACTTGGGGAAATCCTGCTTCAAAAATTAATAAAACAAAACAAACCTATAATTCCAGTAGCTCCGGAGGCTAAGGCAAGAGGATTGAAGGTTCAAAGCCAACCTCAGCAACTTAGCAATAGCCTAAGAAACTTATTCTGTCTCAGAATAAAAAGTAAAAGAGTCTGACGATGTGGCTTAGTGATACATTAATTAATTTAAAAATTGAAAAAAGAAAAAAAAAAGAATGAATTTTGTTGTCCCAGACTCTCCTTTTTTTTTTTTTTTTTTTTGGTACTGGGGATTGAACCCAGGGGCACTTAACCACTGAGCCACCTCCCCAGTCCTTTTATTTTTAATTGAGAGACTGGGTCTAAGTTGCTTGGTGACATTTCACAGAACCTGTGAACTTGCGGTCCTCCTGCCTCAGCCTCCCGAGCTGCTGGGATGACAGGCGTGCGCCTGGCCTACACCAGATTTCCTTAGAATGGTGTCCCTTGCTGTGTCCCATGATCCTGTGGGTTGGGGGAGACCTGCATCTCCTGCATCTTCTGTCCCTGACCCTCCTCTGAGTCTTGTGAACCACAAGAAATGAAAACCTCTGTCATAAACCCGTGGAACTGTGGAGTTCCACAGCTCCCGGGATAGAGCAGAACTTCCCAGAAACATCCTTCTGTTCCAGTAGCACTTCCTTGTGAACCAGGAAACACCAACCCGGGACAAACCTACGGATTCTGCTCATTTCTAATTCAGTTCACGCCAGGGAAACGCCAGAGGAGCAGCAGCCTGGGTGTCCACCTCGGATTTACCATCAGAGGTGGACGCAACCAGAAATCAGGCCGGTCACTTTGCTCCTGTGTCAACTTCCTCTTCCTGAAGATAACAACAATAATGCAACCCCAATCAATGTTCAGTAGGGTCAAAGTCGTGCCAACAGTTCTGCACGTCTGGGCACCCAACCCGCTCGAGGCCTGTGAGCAGTACCCTATTCTCAGTGCCTGGGTGAAGTCCACCAGAAGTGCTGGCACTGCACCCAGGAGCAGCCTCAGAAGCACACCAGGCAGGGACTTTGAACCTGCTGGGTGAGCCGCATTGCCCAACCTCTTGCTGAAGTCACTCCATTACTACACGAGACAATGACACAGAATTACAAAAACCCAGATGGTTTTCAAGTGTCACGTGAGCTGTTCCTCCACAACTTTCTCAAAGGTGGAAATATGCTTCCACGTGTCTGAGCAGCCCTTCGGGGAAGTCTCTGTACTGAAGGCTCCACAGCCAGACCCTCTGTCCCATGGGGACATCCTCTCAGCCTGCTTGGCTTGTCTTCCTGTGCCCCCCAACATCAGAGCCCCTTTCCCCCTCTAAAGCGAGTTAGCCAGCATGGAGTTCAACTACCATGGCACAGAAGGATGCCCAAGCTTGGGGTCTGCTGGAGATGTGACAGTGTACGCGTGTCCCACCCCCACCCTCTCCTGTCTCAGGGTCTTTTCTCACAGCAGCAGACCCCTGCGGCCAGAAGTCAGGTCCGGCGGCAGATCTGGGAGATGGCGTCAGGAACGGGGCAGGCAGGGAGGTGGAAAGGGAAGGAAGCCAATGATGGGACAGACTTGGGCACCCGGGCCAGTCATGCTGGGGACCTCCAGAGTCCCCACCCAGCTGTGTGCACCTGCTCCGATGCTGGTGACAGATGTGCTCCTCCCTACCATACCAAAGCCAGAGTGTTCGTTCACTGTGGCTTTCCCCTAGTAACCAAATCATCCTGGTCTTTGTGTGGCCTGAGTTGTGTCCTTGGACTCTGCCCCTTTCTGGTCAGCACATGCTGCCCACCCCCCTTTGTTCTATGTTGGCTCCACTTGCAATTCTTATATCTGTCATGCCTCTTTGCACCCCACGTCCTCTGCATGCAAGGTGCCCCTTGCAATAGTCCCTGTCACCTACTTCCTAACTCCTGCTCTTGGCTTGGTGAAGTCTTTCCTAACTGCTTCTTCCCCTCGCCCCCCGTCTCCTGTCCCCTCACAGGCAAGGACGCCCTGTTATGGTCTTTATATTTCACGCACTTTGCACTTTGCATGATTAACTAAGTAATGTTGCTTTCAGCACTCCGTCTGTCCTGGGAGTGCTGCATTGTCCACTACGCGAGCCCAGCATCCAGGAGGAGCCTGGCCCATGGCCAGCCGTCGGCGTGGACGAGAGGGGGAACCTCTGCGACACACACGGTCCAGCTCTGCAGGCTGTTTCTCCTCCTGTGGTGCCCTCCACCATCCTCATGTAGATGACAAACTTCGTCAGCAGCCATGCTCAGGAAATGGGGGTGGATCCCTGGGCCAGCAACCGAGAGACCCCTGCAGACATGAAGGCAGAGGGAAAAACATACAGAATCTGCATTACTCTAAAGGGTGGTGCTGTGTGTCGTTGGGGAATTAACTATAATGAGACAGGAATACTTTCAGAGGCTGTCTATAACCATGCTGATGGCAGGAGGTTCTTTGGAAAATAAGACAATTTTGTGAACTCGTTAAAGCTTGTGTTTATTCTCAGATTTAAGGGAAGAATCCATATGGCACTAATAGAAGCTAGACAACAAAGCAATGACTTAATGCTGTGGAAATTTAGGGTATAGGTGTGACAGCCCATTGTGTCTCCAAACAGCAATTTCAACAAAGACATAAAGGATACAAATGGGAAGAGAAGTTGATTTCACTTAATTTTATTTGATGGAACTTAACACTTGAACAACTGCTGTTTGCAAGACTTTGAAGAGTTTTAAACTTCTTCCTTCTCCCTAATGGATCCCAAAGAGAAATGTATCCATTTGTTTCCTTGCAAATGTTCAATTGCAGATTTGGGGGATAATAAAAATTCTTGCCTTGCTATTTAATTATTCAGTTGGCTGCTAGAAAGATGAAGTCACTCAAATGGGGTTATAACTCAGAAATGATATTACATGTTTATCTTAAAAGATAGCCATGTACTTCCAAGACAAACTAGTGGAAATCT
Organism: Urocitellus parryii; assembly: GCF_045843805.1. Taxonomy (NCBI): domain Eukaryota; kingdom Metazoa; phylum Chordata; class Mammalia; order Rodentia; family Sciuridae; genus Urocitellus; species Urocitellus parryii. The sequence goes on from NC_135546.1 coordinate 3,383,337, forward strand.
AGATTTTTATTACAACAGTGGCAATTTGGAAATTTTGCAAAAACTTTAAAAAAAAAAAAGGCAGCCTGAGGTTCCTTTCCCTTGATAGCCTTGAACATGCATCTGCAACAAACACATTCTTGAACCTTCTACACCGCACAGCCCCAGTACATTAGTTGCATAAAAGGTAACAATGAGTCATTTATAAATATAACATCTTCTACTCAGCAATTACATTTTCTATAAAAAGAGTTTGATGTATATTTAATACTAAACTTGCTTTAAAATACATACAACCCATTAAAGGGAAAAGGCATTAAGAGAAAGCACCACATTATCAGTTTCTGGTAGAACTTTGAAACGTTGTCATTAATTATAGATGAACTTGCAATAGGTTCCTATTTGTTGGACACCTGGCAGGGCCGGTAGCAATCGGTTTCCTTTCTCTCTTTCACAGCATTCAGACCCTGGGGCCATTGTCTCTGAAAAAAACCGAGCAACACAACTAGGAGCCCACACAGATGGTTCCCACAAGAACAATCTAGAACATGTGGCAATGGCATATGCTCATCGACTAAACCAAATTAAGGGCTGGAGCTTCTGTGGGTCTTGAGGAAGGGACCCCGGTTAGCAGATTCTGGAGGGGAGGTGCTGATCCCCCAGGTCCCCTGTTCTGTGGGGGGCACAGCAGGAGCTCACATGCACGTGAGCAACACACTTATAAAACACCTTCTCAGCACCTCATGTAAATAAATGAATAAAATAATTCCATCAAAAAAAAATTTAAAAAACCTGCTCATTTCCGGCACCTCCAAGATACTCAGTAACGACTTTGTCTCTTTTATTGATAACAACCCCATGATTGTTATAGAAGCAGTCCACTTACATTGATATGATGTTAGAAAATAAAGACACGAGCAAACAAACGTCACCTTCCGCCACCGGAATCACTGTTTTGGACCTGGGTGCATTTGCATCTTGATCGTGGTGTTTGCAGTCATATTTGTGTAGACACATAATTGTATTTTACTGATAGGAGGTGACATTCTTCAAACTGCTCCAAACAGGTCTTTTTTGGTCAACAACCTTCACCTTCCCACTCTGGTACATTTTACGTCATATTCGAATTCCCCAGTTAGGCTAAAAAGACCTGCAACTCCCAGATCCTACCCAGGAGTGACACCCAGAGACATGTCAGCTTGTGACACCCTCCTTTTCTCCCAATCCATCGGGATTTCCTCTTCAAGAGCATCCACTTACTGAAGACGCCGGTCAGCTGGTCTGCGGAGGGCCTCCGCTTCTAGATTAGTCATCTGTGGGGCTGATTGCTATCGCCCTCTGTATCCCACAAATGAAATGGATCTGAAGGACTGCTGGGCCCACCAGGAGGGTTTTTGGGTAGAATATTACATAAGTACGTCTGTACCTACAAATGCCAGGGTGACCGTCAGTCAGCCACCTGTGGCTGCTTAACTGAAGCTTTAATAGATTCAAATGGGAAGTTCCTCCGTCACATTTTTAGTGCTCAGTATGTGCCCGTGGCTAGCGGCCACCTCTGTGCAGGGCAGCTATGAAGCGCTCTCTGGCTGAAGAAAGCTCTCCTGGACAGGCTGGCTGGAGACGGAGCCCCCTTCTCTACTCCGTGAGTCTGGGCTCAGGTACATGGACTTCCTTTCGCCAGCAGGAAGCTAGCCAATAAGATGCAGAGGCCTGGAATACGTGTGTGCACCAGGTCTTGCCCTTGTGGCCAGTCAGACCCTGAGATTGCCACACAGAGTCGAGACTAGCCTGCTGGAGGAGGCCAGCCACAGAGTGGCTTCACTCACATCCCCCCTGCAGATACAGAGGGAAGCTACCCCTGATCATCTCAACACACCACGAGGATGGAGGCCTCAGCCATCCAGCCACCTCTGCAAACCACTGGCCCTGGGAGTGAGGTTACTGAGCTCCATCAGGTCAGCTGAGCCCCTCTCCGACCACAGGGCAACAGTGAAGAATAAGAAATGACGTAGTTTTAACCACTACAGTTGTTGGGGTGTTTGTTACACAGCAATAGGTAACGGATACATAATCAGAAAGGAATTCGCTTGGGCACCATGCCACCGTTTTGTCCTCTATCCCTTCCCTAATGCACACATCCTGCCTAAATTGATCATTTATAGCTTCACCTGGCCTTCTTGCATAAGGTAGAGCTTTTCTTCACCAAGGCCTAGCTTGCTATCCTGTCATACAGTTCCCACTGGGAAGGCAGAATAAATATTCAATCCTTTTCTTTAATCATCAATTTAAAAAGCAAGGAGTTGTTAAACAGTCACCTCATGATGTTTTATCAGACTTTCTCCCTTTTTAGCATGTTTATGAAGTCATTAATTTTATCCACTAAGTACATTTTATTTATGCTCATTAATTTTTAAATTTTATTGTGAGAGCACAGCATGAGATTTACTCTCTCAACAAATCTTCAAGGGGGCTGGGGATGTGGCTCAAGCGGTAGCGCGCTCGCCTGGCATGCGTGCGGCCCGGGTTCGATCCTCAGCACCACATACAGACAAAGATGTTGTGTCCGCCGAAAAAAAAAACTAAAATAAATAAGTAAATTTTCAAAAAAAAAAAAAAAAACAAATCTTCAAGGGAACAGGATGTTAGCGTCGACAAGAAGCACAGAGTTGTGCAGTAGATCTCTGGAACACACTCGTCTTGCCTGACTGGTACCTGATGCCTGTGGATGGGTAACTCTCCACTCCTCGCCCCCAGCTCCTGGCAAACACCGTTCCTTTCTTTCATTCTATGAATATGATAATTTCATATATACTATATCAGTGGGCATATGTAGTATTTGGAAGTCTGTGAGAGACTAATTTCACAGAGCATGTCCCATGTTCTCACATGTTGCAGAATTTCCTTCTATTTGAAGGCTGAATAATATTCCATTGTATGTTTCTTTATCCACCCATCTGTGCACAGACATTTAGATTGTCTCTACATCCTGGCTACTGTGAATAGTGCTTCAATGAGCACAGGAGTGGCGATGTCTCTTTGAGATCCTCATTTCAATTCAATTTTGGATAAACACCCAGAAGTATGATTGCTGGATCATATAATTTAAACAAAAATTTGGTGTGATTGTTAGATCAGATGATTATTCAATTTTTTAGTTGAGAGGAACCTCCACGCTGGTTTTCATAGCAGCTGCGCCATCTCGCATGTCAACCAACAGGTGCAAGCGTTCTAATTCCTCCACGTCCTTCCCAACATTGGCTGTGTTTTGTTTTTTGATGATAACTGTCCAAACAGGTGGGAGGTGATCTCTCACTGTGGTTTAGCCTCTGCTCACACACCTGTTGGTCATCTGCTTGTCTTCTTTGGAGAAATGTCTACGTAAGTCCTCTTGTGTGGCAGAGTTCCTTGAATTTTGGAGATTTGCAAATACCTTCTTCCCTGTGATAGGTCACTCTCCTCTCGTTTCCTTGGCTGAGCAGAAACTTGTCAGTTTGACTTTGTACCGTGTTCTTGTTGCCTGTGCCTTGGTGTTGTGTCCATGAAATCTTTGCCTAGACTGTGCCGTGAAGCTTTGAGCTATGTTTTCTTCTAGGAGTTTTATACCTTACAAATCCATTTGATCCAGTATGAGTGGATTTTTGTGTGTTGTACAGAGTCAGAGTCCAGTCTCCTTCTTGGCATGAGGAGACTGTCCTCCCCCATGTGTGTGGTTGAAGAATGTTTGTAAATCAGTAATTGGGATGCTTTTCGCTTTGTTCTTCTTTCTGAAGATTGATCTGGCCATCTGTGGTCCTTTGTAGTGATTCACTATGAATTACAGAATGTTTTTTCCTATTTCTGTAGAGTTGCCCTAGGGATTTTGATACAGTGGCATTGGATCTGTAAATAGCTCTGGGAAGTACAGACATTTCAACGTTAAGTCTTCAATATTAAGTCTTCCAAAGCATGAGCAGGGGCACCTTTCCATTTGCTTGCCTTATCTAATTTCTTCCGTGAGTGTTTTGTGATTCCCAGTGCACAGGCCTTCCTTCTCCTTGTGTAAGTTTGTGCTAGGTATCTTATTCCTTTTGGTGCTATTGTAAGTAAGATTTTTTTCCTAATTTCCCTTTCAGACAGTCTGCTGGCATGTAGAAATACAATTCTTGTTTGCATGTTCACTTAGGATCCTTTGACCACGTGAATTTGTTTCTTGATTCTAACATTTCTTTTTTAGAAACATGAAGCCTTGGATGTTTCTGTGTAAGATCATGTCATGTGAAGAAAGGAACAATTTTACTTCTTCTTGTTGATTTAGATGCCTTCTATTTCTTTTTCTTGTCTTATTCACTATGCTTTTTGATGCACAATCAACCCCATTTTGGCCAGCCTGGTGCCGGTATATGCCTCCCATGTCATTTCAACACAACCCTACTTCTCGCAGAAGAAAACCTCCTGACTTTCGACACAGCAAGCTTTCTCAAGCTCACCCTGTATCTGTCTTCCTGACCCAGACCTGGACTGACCCTTAAGGAGCCTCCCCTCCTTTGGGGAACGCCATTAGAGGACGGTTGGGTCGTGTGGCGCCCCTTGCTGCAGGGCTGGTGGTGCTTGATGACCGTTCCTTTTACACCAATGGAATCTGGATCCTGAAGGGGCTTCCTTTCTCAGACTCCTGCTTACATCGTGTGGCTCAGATCAGTCCACAGCGGTTCTCCTGCGTGGTGCAACCTTTGGCTAGGAATGCGTTTCAGAACCCCCTTCCTTCCTGTTGCACCATGGCAGGTTTCACACCAGTTCTACTTTGGGGTTCGGGATTTTGCAGGGCACTCTCTCTCCAAGTTTTCCTGAAGATGTTGACGTTGCCCGTGAGATCTGTCTGTAGTGATCCATGAGTTCTACTGACTTTCAGAAATCAAGGTGGAAAGATTAAGAATTGAGGTGCTATTAATCTCTATATTCAATCCTTTAAATAATTAAGATGAAGTGCTTCTCCTAGAAGGTAGCAAATGGTAAGCCCCCATATATGATCGTTACTTTTGAAAACAAGTTTGAGTTGGGTTTTTATCATTTGCAACAATAAAGAAAATAACACCAGAGTTTTGAGAATTATGCTAGGCATTTTACCTATTATTTCATTACATCTTCACATGAAGCCATGGGATGGGTATTTTTATTCTTATTTTATAGAGTTAAAAAGGAACGAAGGTTTCAAGAAGCGTAAGTTGGTCACATATTAGTGAGTGGCAGAGCTGGGATTTCAACCTTAGCACATTCAATCCAGAGTCCACATTCCAAATTGCTTAAAAATTGTGTGCAATTTAAAAATAATTAAAAGTACAGACACTTAATTGAGAGCAGCCCCCAAATCACCTATAATGTGGTGCTAAGTCAAGGACTGTGTGTGGGTGTCCTGTGTCAAGACTTGTTAGTGGCTCCTGCGTGTGGAAGCTGCACTAAGATTCTTCTAACAGAGCCCGTGATGGCTCCACACCAGAGTTTAGGACAAATGCCCAATTCCACTTTGCAGAATCCCTCCTGCTGATTTCTTTGAAAACCGATAATTACAACGATTAACAGAGTAGCCCAACAACAGAACCCGGTGGGATCAAGAAGACCCGATTTTTCAGGACAATGACATATTTGTTGAGGGGAAACTGTGCCTCAGTCTCCTACTCCCAGAGAAATGGAAGTCCCCTCGTCACCAAATACGAGCAGCGTGCTTCAAACTAGGCACACTTCCCCACTTCATGGGAATGATTTCATTAAAGTGTTATAAATTGAATTAAATTACCACCCATTTATCTTTTTAAGTATGTTCAATAACAAACAAGTCTAACCAAGTGATGTGAGCACCGTACATCCATTTTCACTCCATTTCTTTAAAGCATGTTCTAATGATCATCCCATTACCAGACTCTAATGCTTCTGTACATTCTTGCTCTCAAAAAAAAAAAAAAAAAAAAAAGGAAAAAAGAAAAAGAAAAACAATGAAAGCACTCTGTCCCATCAACATCTAATTGGGGCTTCTCTGGGGAAAGGTAAAAACAAAATTTAAAAGCACAATTAGGTTGCCTTGGATGCCTAGCGATAATTCTCTGAAATTCACAGCCAATCTCCCTCTAGGAAATTAATACCACTACTACTACGAGGGAGGTTTGCTTGCTGTTCTCATTTTATAGGTAGAGGATGCAGCCTTCAGCCAGCTGAGGCAAAGTGCAGAGCTAGGACCTGGAAGGTGTGACCTTGGATGAGGCTGACACTTATGCCTATCATCTCTACTCTTTCTCTTCTACGAGGAGGAAACTGAAGACAGTGACCTACCCCTGCTCCAGAGTTGGTGCTTCCAGAACCCTCTGTCCTGAGCTCAGCCTCGGGGACCTGACCACTTCCAGGAGACCTGCACATGCTGTGGGCCCACAGAAGCCACCTGCTGAGACACAGGAGAAGTCTTCCTCGGCTGTGAGTCCTCAGAGTGACTGGCAGTCATGTCCCTTTCCAAGAGGTCAGCCCACCACCGCCCAAGGCACCACGGTCTGACCCAAATGGCCAGGACAACATACTGCAGACAACCTACTACAGACTCAATGGCCCGGAGAGGGCCACCCCTGCCGAATCAGCCTCCCCTCTGGGACCGCTGGCTCTGGCATCATGCCATCACCCAGTAGATAGCGCCACAAAGCCAGGCAACTCCTTTTTTTTTTTTTGGAGGTGGGGACTGGAGATTAACCCCAACCCAGGGACATTTTACCCCTCTGCTATATTCCTAGCCACCCCCAACCCTGCTTTTTTTTTTTTTGAGACAAGGTCTCATTAAGTTTCTGAGGCTGGACTTGAATCTGCCATCCTCCTGTTTCAGCCTCCCTGTCACCAGGACTACAGGTGTGCACCACCACACGGGAGAAGCATTTTATTGGCTCTCGGAATAAGCAATATATAGGTATGTGTTTTTTCAGACACAGGACAGCTTCAATCCAGCTTCAGGGGAAAAGAAAGCGTCTGATGTGGCTCTGATGCACCCACTGCAGAGGAATAAGCAGAATGCAGGCTACACGGCACGCGCCCGGGGCGGGGGGGGGGGGGCTTCCTGGAGCTCATGCTGGCTCACAAGGCTTGCCTAGCAGAGCCCACCAGAGGGGCCCTCCTGGAACAAGGGCCGATCAGCCTTGCTCCAAGATGGTTTCCACCCCAAATGGCAAACGTTAGAAAACTGTCATTTTCAAGATTTCCTAACTTAAAAAAATTATTTCTGCCTGTCCCCATGGTACTGCTCCCCCTGGAAACACGGCAGGCAGCGTGCAGGCTTGGTGCACACCCCACAGCTTTGCAGTTATTACAGAAACGCACACCTGGCGGTTTCACGTTAGGGCTCCCGAGTGCTTCAGGGTGAGTGGATTTGCAGCTTTCATCCAGGGCGAGATGAGTCAGCCCATGCAGAAGGCTTGCATCTTCCAGAAGTGGTCAGCAGACTCGGCTGACAGGGGCCCTTCCTGCCCTCTGTGGCACTTTGTCTTGACATCTAAGGTCAGTGACCTCATCCTTATTTTGAAGGCAGTACAGTGTTAGGAAAGGGCCAGGCTTGGGGGTCTCACAGATTAGGACCATCTGCCCGTTCTGCTTCTGGCCCACTGTGTGACCATGAGCAAGTCGCTTTCAAACATGGCTCTGCACCTGCCTCATGTGTGACATCCATGGTGGCAATGAACAGACAATGTATGAAAGCTATTCAGCACAGACCAGGTGCACAGTGGCTGCCCTGGTGATGCAAACATCTTGTCTTCCACGTAGCAACTGGAGAGCAGGATTATGCTTTATGTGTCTCCCCTGCTCCCCCAGCACCATGAAGCCAGCAGGTGCCTCCTGCACTTGACATGGGCTCAGCAAACACCTGTTGATGGGTGGATAAGGATACCTAAGTGAACTCAGAGACCCCCCAAGAGCCAGAGGACACACCTGAGCCACTAATCACACATTCTGAGCAATTGGGAGTGATCTCTCCTACCTGGAAGACATCTTTATCGGGAATAACAAGGAAGCACGCGGAGCTCGCAACACACAGGCCCCTTGAGCCAATGGTACCGAACAGGAAAGCACTGGAAATGAACTTCAGCTTTCTCCCTCCTACTGCAGCCTTAGGAGAGCAGTGGAGGCCAGACTCTGAGCAAATGTTCCATCAGTGCCAGTGCTACCAATCAGTGAGCACTTCATCAGTGCCTATCAATCAACACATGTTGCTTCAGTGCCCAGCCAATCAGCAAGCATTCAGTCAATTCCCAGAAATCAGCATCCAGGAGGGGCCAAGGAGTGCCAGGGTGAGGACCAGGAAAGAGCTGAAAAATCACAGCCCTGTGATGCTCACAGACTGCTGGGAAGGATGCACCAGAGGAACTGGGTTGTGGGGTAGGCTGGGAAGATATAGGATATGATCTGGGGGTGGCGAGACTTCCTTTCTGTAGGGCTTCCCATTCCCCACCAGTTCCTTTCTGTATCCTCATCAAAGATCACAATTTCCAGGCAGCTGCGTGACCTGGCCATCTGCAGGTTTCCCCTGCACACGGGAATCCGAGGAGGGCTTCAACACCTCCGACCCTGGTCGAGGACTCTGGGCTGCTGCCCTCAACACTGACAGACTGTTCCTGCCAGATTCCTAAACCCTCCTGTGGGCTCCACACCTGCCCTCCCTGCTGCAGACATCCCAGGTGTGCAGTACCCAACTGTCAGCTTGAGTATTAGAAATCATTCAGTCACAAGGGACAAAACCCACCCCCTCACGTGCACGCGCACATGCCTGTGTACAAGGGCTCACTGAACAGGTGGGGGTGGAGCTAGGCCCGGTCACGGCTGGACGCAGGGCCAGGTGGCTGGTAATTGGTTTCCGCTGTAGCGGTTCTGCTCTCCTCTGTGCTGACTTACTGTGAGGCACTCCTGGCGCTCCGGGAGCCGGGGCCTTCAGCAACTCTGGCTCAGGACCCGCCAGCGGCACCCTAGCAGAAGGCCGCCGAGGTCCTGCTTTGCCAGTGGCTGCAGCAAAGTTTGGAGCTCCCTCTCACTGGGCCGTCCCCTCTCGTGCTCACTGTTGCAGCAGTCACCTCGGGCAGCAGAGTGGTCACTCCCTACCCTGGGGGCCACAGGTCAAGGTCAGCACCACCAGGATCCTACACCCTGGGCAAGGGGGAGACAGCGCTCCTGCCAGTCACCGCCGTCAGATCTCTGCTCTGTATCCCAGGGAACTACAGCCCTCTCCATCTCTGCCTCCTGGGTCTCAGGGAGGTTCTGCCAGCTGGAGGCACCAGCGGATGCTTTTAGAACAGGAGAGAAAACCCAGTTCTCTCCGTGCTCCAGGTGGCAGCTCCATGGTGGCTGTGTCTCTGTAGGTGCCCTGCCTCTGGTGGCCCTAGCTTCTGCTAGCCAGGCCTGCCACAGTCCAGGCTTCTTGGGTTGGTCTGAACTGTCACCTCCTCCCCAACCACTGGGTGGCTTCACCCCCATGTGAGACTCCTAACCCTTCCACCAACCTTCTGACTGCCTCCCAGTAGACATGTCCTTCCTTATAAAACGTCTGGAGGGGTTCCTCTGTGCCAACCAAATCCCAAGTCACGGGTTCCCTAAGGGGAAACCCAGGAGAGGGAGAGAGAGCTGTATGGGCACATTGGTGTCTGTCCATGGGGGTCAGTTCCCAGGCAGCTCTTCAAGCCCTCTCCCGGGAAGGAGGGTTTGTCTGGGATGCCAGCTCTTCTTCCTCCTCCCCTCCCCTGCCTCTGCCTCCTCCTCTTTCTCCTGTTCTTCCTCCTCCACTTCTCCTCCTCCTTCTCTTCTTCCTGTTCTTCCTCCTCCTCCTCCTCCACTTCTTCCCCTTCCCCTCCTCCCCCTCCCCCTCCTCCTTCCCCTCCCTCTCCTCAGGTCAGATTCCACCCTCAGCTGCAGCCAGCCCCACGGGGTGGAGCACTCCTCTGAGAGGTTGTGTTCCTGGGGCCTGCAGTGACACTGCGGCAGCAGCAGCAGCAGGCACGTCCTAGCCACATGCCATGTGAGGCCCTGTTCAGGGGACCCACCAGCATGCTAGGAAGCTGGTCCACCACCTCTCTCTTTCACTGGTAAGGAAACCACACACCAAGAAGCGACTTCCCCCAAGTCAGAGGCCCAGGTGTGCCCCTGGAGCTGGGCTTCTGAGCCTGCCTCTTAGCCAGGACCCCGACTCCCCCCTTAGGTGTGAGTGAGCCACTGAGGCCAGCAGAAGACCCCCGTCTACGTCACTGTTTGGTTCCAGTGGAAAGCCCTCCTCGCAGAGGTGACAGGCACGCCCGTCTGGATCAGCAGTGACCAGTCCCGGCGGGGGCTGCAGGGCGCCTGTCCTGGGTGGGGATGCCCTGACATTTCGTCAGTGACGGAGCGCTTCCTCTACAGCTGGTGGCTGTGGGGCACGACTGACTCTCCATGACAGTCTCTGAGTCACAACAGGGGATTCAGACTCCATCTGCAAAAACCATTTGTGGCTCCAAACAATCACCATGCTCACAAGAAACGTGGCAGAGAATTCTGTGAAGATTGCACAAAACCCTGCCAACCCTCATTCTGCGCTGCCATTAGCAGGGTCTGAATGGAGGGAGGGAGCGATCGCAGGCTACGGCGCCTAATTAAAGCTAAATTTAGCCAACCCTGGCTTTCCAGTTTCATGAAATCCATCTCAACTCAGACAGTAATAAGGGCAAGCTGGGCGATCGAGGAGGGGGCTTTGTGACGGTGGGACGGCATCGAGATGATAATTAAGATTCAGAAAAACAACCAGGACCGGGCCAGATGGAACAGGCAGTCCTCAATGTGGACGCTGTCAGTGACAGCGCAGTGGCTTCATGGTGGCTTCCGGAGCCCAGGACGAGTGGCAGGTTTACGGCGATTTTCCTGCCCTTTCCTTCTCGGTGTGGCCAGGGTCCCGCTGCTGTCTGGCGGGGGACCAGACTCTAATTGCAAGGCAGGGAAGGTTCCGGCTCTGCCCTTCCTGACAACCCTGTCACAGCCCAGGGGTGACACCGCAGGCCTGGCTCTAAATTAAACTGCCAGGACGGGGAGCTGGCAGGCTGTGCCAGCACACTCCGGCCCCAAAGGCGGCTCCTCCAATTACCATGTGCCTCTGAGACTAGTCACCAACAGCCTCAGGGCTGCCAGCCTCTTGACTGAGACCTCTGAAACCCTAAGACTAAATAAGCGTTTCCTCCTGCACAACTAGGTCTTCTGCCACAGTGACGCAAAGGCTGACTAGAACAAGGTGACCAGAACAGGCGGACAGACGTGGGGCTGTCAGCGAGCAGTGAAGAGGGGACTGGAGACTGGCTTTGGCCTTCATGTGACCAGTAGGGGCCCTGTGACCTGTTTGCCATCTCTAGGAATAATCTGCCCCTGGAGGGGCAGACCCCCAACTCAGTGAGGCCCCAGATGCCCAAGCCTCAAGAAGCAGAGGATGAAAGCCAGGCAGGTGGAGGGTGCACACCTGTGATCCCCGCCGCGTGAGAAGCTGAGGCCAGGGGATCTCAATTTGAAGGCCAGCTTCAGCGACTTAGTGAGATCCTGTCTCAGAATAAAAGGGATCCAGGGGTGCAGCTCAGAGGGAGGACACTTGCAGAGCAGGTGCAAGACCCTGGGTTCAGTTCCCAGTACTGCAGATAATGCATAAAGAAAGAATACAGAAAACGGGAAAATACAGCAAACGCGTAGTGAAAGCCTTCTCCCACGGGAAGCAGTGTGCATCCTGGGAGAGCAGGGCTCGGCTACTTGAGGACTCTGAGAAGCCGACCATGCAGGTGGGCTGGGGAGGAGGGCCGGAGTGTGATATGCCACTGGACCAGGAGGGACCCCACTCTTCCCTCCCTCTGGCACCCACTGGCCCAACACAACCCACAGGATGGACCTCGGTGTGCAGAGGCAGAGAGGCCCTGGAGGAGGCCCTGGTTCAGGATGAGGAAAGGGCAGGGAAATGTTCCTTTTTCCATTCCTTCCGGTCTTTCCTGATCTCTTGCTCCTGTTTTCACTGGGGTCTTGCTGCTAACGGCAGCAGATTCCGAGGCAGCCGTCAGGGGTCCTGGGAGCTAACTCTAAGCAAGGAAGCTTGTTTGCTGAGGGGAGGGGCTGAGGTCTCCAGGGGGAGGCAGACCCCATTGCTCTTTTGCTCCCATTGTCCTAAAACTTGGTGTGGGCACTGTGTGGAACACGTATGGCAGGTGAGGTGAAAAGAGCCCCATTTTTCTGTCCAACTAAGCCCAGAGATGGGCCCAGGGAGCTGAGGAGTGTCAAGGACATTAGAAGAGAGAGGAGACAGCTGCCTGCACCCTCTTGGGCTCACCCCTGAGCCAGTCAGGCCTGCACACGACCCCAAACAGCATGCACAGAACGGAACTGTGGAACAGATCTGCACAGCGCTGCGTCCCCGACTCCACAATCCACAGGAAGCTCTGTGGAAACAGAGGCCGGAACCAACCGGGTGGATCAACTGCTGCAAGAAAACATCGGCCCCCCAGAGAGGGGACTCAGCAAGGTTAGGATCTCCGATCATGACACTTAGGATGTGCAGCACAAGAGCCAGTATGATGTAGCACATGGCGAACTAGAGAGCTCCAGACCCACATGGGAAAGGCACCGACACGAGCGGACGCAGATGCTGGGATCACCTGACAAAGATTTAAGCCGCTACTAACCATATGCTCCAGCAAAAAATCGAGTGTGCTCTTGAAATAAGTGGAACAACAGAAAGTCTCAGCAAAGAGGCAGAAGATGGACAGAGTGAAAGAGAACCTTAGAACTTCCAGAATGGAAAACCGCTGTAACCGACACTTAAAAACAGCAGACAGGCTCACCAGCAGACGGACTTCAAGATGCATCAAGAGAAAGTGTACAACCCGAGCAACAGGGAAGCTTGAAAAGAGCCCGAGCAAATTGTGGGAGAACATCCAAAGGTTTACCATTTCTGTCATTCGAGTCGGAGAGGCCGGGAAAGAGCCCCGCACGTGAAATAGAACTGAAGAAATAAGGTCCGAAAAACTCCTTCCCCAAAAGGAGGAAACCTATGGTCAAGAAGTTGAGCCGTGGGCTGGGGCTGGGGCTCAGTGGTGGAGCGCCTGCTTGGCTTGTGTGAGGCACTGGGTTCCATCCTCAGCTCCACAAAAAATAAATAACAACTAAAAAAAAATTAAAAAAAAAAAGAAGAAGTTGAGCAGACCTAAAGAAACCCATGTCCAGACACAGCACCATGAGATTCCTGGAAGCTGAGGAAACAAGGCACCCGGGCAGCTGGGGACACAGTCCTTAAAGATCAAAGCGACTACAAACCACTCGCAAGGGTCAGAGCCCAGAGTAAAGTGCAACCTATGTAAAGTGCCCTAAGAAAACAGATATCAAGACAGAATTGTGTTCCAGAAGAACGTCTCTCAGGAACCGCTCAAAATAAGGACCGTCTCAGGAGAGTGAAGACTCCTTGCTAGCAGACCTGATCTGAAGGGCTGACTGAGGGAGTCAGAGGAAACATGAAATGTCACAAGTGTGAACAGGAAGTGGAGGTGGTAAATTCCTGCACAAACGGAATACACTCGTCTGGTGTTGGGTGTCTTAAGATATGACGGATGTTGTAAGGCCGAAAGCATCACATTGTCTAAAGGGGTTTTCGCCGTATGTAGACGTAGTGTACAAAACAGCTACTGCAAAAACACTGACATGCGATGAGGTGTCTACACGCAAACTGACATGCTCAAAGATTTCAAAGTGAGAAGATATTGTGCACTGTAATTTCTATAAGCAACTACTAAAAATACTTTACCAAGAGATGCAACCATTTAAAAAATGCACACATGCAGACTATTCTCTTAGACCACAATGGAATTGAACTAAAAAAGCAATAACAGAAGGTAGCTAGAAAAATCCTAAAGTGTTTGTGGAAACATAGAACAGATCAATGAAAATGGAATATTAAACACATGTTCAAGTACCTCCCCCAAAACACAGGAAAGGGAAACAAGAATGAAAACAGAACAAATAATAAAAGGTTGAATACAATCCAAATGTATTCATAACCATATTAAACTGTCAATGACCCAAACACATCTGCGAAAAAATAAAGACCGTCAGAATGAGAATACAACGTGACTTGGCTCTGCACAGTTTACAGCATTCACCTCCAATATGATGATGCAAATGCACCAGAGAGATGGACAAGACACATCACGCAAAACCAGTAAAGTGTGGGCTCCAGGGGCAACATTAGCGCCAGACGATGGAACATCCGAGCAAAGAAATCCACCAGGGACGACGAGGGACACTGCGTGATGACAAGAGGGTCAGTGCCTCTGGAGGAAACAGAGTCCTGAATGTTTTAAAACACACGCAGCAAAAACAGAGCCTAAAGCAATGGCGAGCAGAAAATTCATCACTCTTCCATCAGGAATTGATAGAACAAATAGAAAATGAGAAAGAGCTAGAACAGAGCACCACCATCAAACACCGGGATGGAAGGGATGTTTCCTCCACACTGTCCCCAAGAGCAGCGAGACACACAGCTCTCTTCAAGTGCATGTGAAACTCACCAAGGCAGACCGTGTGCTGGAGAGGAGCACAGATCCAACAATCTCAGTGCTTCCACAGAAGGATTCTTCAGAAGAACTGCAATTACACAAAGCGCATTCTCCGACCACTTGGAAGGAGGTGAATAAAAGGGCCAAGAGAAGTCAGGAAATACTGTAAACAGTGAAAAAATGGAAACAAAACCGGAGGGCGACAGCCAAAACTACACTCGGAGGGAAATTCTTAGCATTGGGTGCTTACGGGAGAAAAAGAGGGTTTAAGTCAACAATGAAAGCTTCCACTTTAACAATCTAAAAACAAACCAAAAGGATTTTAAAAACCCAAATCAAGCAGAAATAAAGAGAAATAATGGAGAACAAAAGTCAAGCTGAAGGGCATGTACAAGAATGTGACGATAAATCCCACCACTATCTGTGATTATAATTCCCCCATAGAAATACATTTACAAAGTGTGAGAAAAGTCAAGATGAAACTAGAAAGACATACAGAGAGCCAATGAAACCAAGAACATGGCTCTTGAAAAGATCAGTACAATTCATAAATACAGAAAAAGTGATGAAAGAGAAAAAGGTGGTGTGTGCTGGGGGGAGACAGACACAAACTCCCAACATCAGAAATGAAGAGGTAGGAATGTCACTTTGGAGCCCACAAAGGATGACAAATGGCCCAATGTGCAGTAGAAAACGTGAATAGTGCCATCATCACTAAAGAACAAATCCATGATTTAAACTTTCCAGATAAGAAAACCACAGCTCCAAAAAACTTCACTGGAAAGTCCTACCAAACATCTAGTTATTAAATAATGGCAAATCTATACAATCTTTTCCAGAAAAAAAAGAGAATTCCTCCCAACTCATTTACCTTAAACAAAGAGAGGTGAAGAAAAAAAATTACAGACCATATGCCTCACAAAGACAGACGCAAGAACCCTTCACAGAATTCTAGCAACTTGTATCTAACAATACATAAAAGAAACAAATCACAAGGAAGTAGGTTTTATCCTGGCTATATCATGTGATTTCAACATGGGAACATATCAATTAAAAGTAAAAATATTTCACAAAATTTAATATTAATTCATTAGTAGAAAATAACTGTGGGGGCGGGTCATGGTGACGCACACCTGTAATCCCAGCTTGGGAGGCTGAGACAGGAGGATCCTGTGTTCAAAGCCAGCCTCAGCAAAAGGGAGGCACTAGGCAACTCAGTGAGACCCTGTCTCTAAATAAAATACAGAATAGGGCTGGGGAGGTAGCTCAGTGGTAGAGCGCCCCTGAGTTCAATCCCTGGTACCAAAAAACAAGAAAAAAACACAAACAACCCCCACCCCCACCCTGCTGCCAAAAAAAAAAAAAAAAGGAAACTCTTGAGAAAATAGGAAAAGAATGGCTTTACTGATCCTAATAAAGAACATTATTGAAAAGGTGACAGGAACATCAGAGTAATAGGAATGTTTGAATGGGAACAAGACAGATTTCTGTTATCTCCATTCCTATTTGACACACATAGAATACCCAGCCAGTGCAATCAGTCAAGAAAAAGAAATAAGGCACCAGAATTGGAAAAGAAGAAACAAAACGGTCCCAGTTGACAGATGAAATGATTGTCTATGGGAAAATCCCAAGAAGCACCCTCCCCCACACACCCATCACCCCACCACATCTTTCCTAGACCTAACAAGTTTAGAAATGTTGCAGATGCAAGTTAAAAAAAATTTGCTCACATTTCTATATACTACCAGTAAGGAACTAGAAAACAAATATTTAAAGAATGTTTAGAATAACTCTAAATATTGATGTGTATAAATGCAACAAAATACATAAAAGTCTATATACCAAAATCTATAAAATGCTGATGAAATAAATCAAAGAGCTAAGTAAATGGAAAGATACACCATGTTCACAAACAGAAAGATAATGCTGTAAAGTTGTCCAGTGTCCCCAAATTTTTCAATAGGTAAAACACACTCACCCAGTCAGAATCCCAAGGTTTTTTAATAGCTAGAAATATGCTGATTCTAAACGTACATGGAGAGGGAAAGAAACAAGACTGGCCAAAGCTATCTTGAAAAAAATATATAGCTGAGGAGCCACACTCTCGTGCTTGTGTGACCATCTGTAGAAGAATTTCCTGTTTCCATTATCCCAAAAAGTTCCCCTTACATTCCAGTAAACACCTATTCCTGTGGACAACTACTGTTTTGCTAATTGAGTGGGATTTTTTTTCTGGGGTGGGGGCACTGAGGATTGAACCCAGGGGTGGTCTTCCACTGAGCTACGTCCCCAGCCCTCTTATTTTTTTTTTTTTATTTTGAGTCTAAACCTTGGTAAATTGCTAAGTCTGGGCCTAACTTGGGATCCTCCTGCCTCAGCCTCCTGAGCCACTGGGATGACAGGCGTGGCCACCGCACCCAGCCTAATTGAGTTTCTGATAAAAGTGAAGAGGCAATTCAACAGAGGCAGGCTCTCCTTCTCCACAAATGTTGAAGGATTCAAACGTCTACGTGCAAGAAAACAAGTAGGCGAAAATCTTATATTTTATGCCGAGATGAGCTCAAATTCAATTGTACACGTGAACCTACGTTATAAAAATCATAAAACCTTTAGGATTGAACGTAGGTAAAAATCTTCATGATCTAGAATAGGGAAAGAACTGATAAGGTCAGCTTCACTGGAATTAAAAATGGGCTCTGGGAAAGACACAGTTGGAAGAATGAAGAGTAAAAGCTACAGAAAGAGAGAATATTTATGTGTCATAAGTCCAGTCAAAACAAAAACAAAACCAGCAGCAACAACAAAGCCCCATAAAACAAGAGCAGTGAAATCTTACATCCAGAATCCATTACAAACTCTCAGAATTTAATGCAGAACAAAGAACCCAACTTTTAAAGGGGAAAAGATTTGAATAGACACTTCATGAGACGGTGCCTGCCGTCACTGGTCCTCAGGGGATGCACACGAAGCTGTGGAGAGAGCCCTGCACAGCTCTGGAGGATGGAAGTAAAACACCCCACGCCCAGGATTACCCAGGTGTCACACAGCTTGAAAACCTATCTTCATCTGAAAACCCACATGGAAATGATCAGAGCAGTTCTGTTCCAAATCACCCCAAACTGGAAACCAGATGCCAAGTATCCCAAAAGCCATGACGAAACAAACAAACCGGGCTCCATCCACAGAAAGGAATTCTGCTCAGCAATACAAACAATGGACTTCAGACACTTGGAACAATGTGGATCAATCTCAGAGGCAAGCTGAGTGAAAGTGGCCAGTTTCCAGGGTCGTGGACTGCACGACTCCATTCACATGACCTCTGGCAAAGACCAAATTTAGACTATGGATTTAGAAGTGGCTGCCAGGGACAGAGTGGCAGGGAAGGTGAACTTCAAGAGGACAGAACAAGGGAGCTTCCTGGGAGGATGCGACCATCTTGTATTTCCTGTGTGGTGGTGGCCACGGGAATCCACACAAGTGTGAAAATCTGAACAAATGCACGCACACAACTTCACTAGATGCTCACTGCTGCAGCTTGGATCGGGGGTGTCCCCAAAGGCCGGGTGGCAGGCGTGGTTGCCAGCCCGTGGCGCTAGTGGAGAGGGAAGTTGGAGGAGGTGGAGCCTTGCGGGTGACATTAGGTCCCTGGGCTGCCCTGGGAGGGGTACTGGAACACCAGTCCCTTCCTTTCTGATTTTGCTTCCTGCCGGCCATGAGGTGAACAGTTGGCCCCACCACGATACCCTGCCCTATCCCAGGCCCCAAACAACAAGGCCAGCTGACCATGGATGCAGACCTCGGCACCGTGACGGAGACGAACCTCTCCTGGAAGTTCTGTATCTCAGGCACTTTGTCACAGTCACGAAATCCAACGCCCTTGTTGAAGAAGCAGAGTCCTAAGAGAGTTTAAGGGTTAAAAAGGTTTTCTGTGAGACCGTCGAACACAACAAGAAGAAACGTGATCTGGATGTGTTATTTTGTAGGTAAAACTCAAAAAGAAAGCTAAAACGTTAAAAATAACAGTATTCCCTTGAGGAGAGACTCTCAATCATCTGGAGAGTTTGCTGACCCTCCTCCCGGACCCCACCCCATCTTCCCCTTCGAGAAACCTCGGCTGGAACAGAAAGTAATGGCTCTGAGTCCCTTCAGCAGACACGTACTCTGTCACGTCTGCCCTGGCTGGACAGCGTCCAGGAAACCAGAGCAGATGCTCCGGGACCTGGCAAAGTCCTACCCCGTCCTCCTCCTCCTCCGAGATCACATGGGCAATGTGCAGGCTCATGGAGCGGGACACATAGCCAACCCCTCCCACTGCGGCCCGAAAGCGTGGGGCTCTTTTTTCCCAGACTCAAACGGTCCACGTGAGATCCCCGGAGCCCCGCAAGGCGGTCTGGAGAAGATGGGTCTTGCAAACCAAGCTCCCGGGCCAAGGACTAGCTCCCCATTACTGGTGGAACATGGAGTTCTCTTGTTTGTTTGTTTTTCGGGGCAGGGAGAGAGATACAATTGCAGAGAAGCAACCACACATGGAATTTTAGAATCTGGAAAATAATATAAAAAACACAACTTGAAAAAAGAAGGAGGAGGAGGAGGCCTGTCTCTTTCCTCTGGGGCAGACTGACATCAGCCTGCTTCGAGGCTTGGTTTTTACAGTGAACTTTGAAGGGACATTCTTCCCACCTCCCTTGGCGGTTGTTTTCTTTAGAGAACAGTTCACTGATGTGACTTCAGTGTAGGTGCAGTGCCTGTCACAGGATGCAGAGTTTAAAATCTAGGCAGGCCCCTCTTCTGGATAGCTAGGGTGTCTCCCAGGTCTGGCATGCTAACGTGCGGCAGGACACCCTACGTGTGTCTCTCATCACGTCCTTAGTGTAAAGGAGGACGGAAATGACTAGGTCAGAGGTTACGTGAAGTCACAAGGCTTCTGTATGCTCAGCGAGACTGCTGGCCAGGGAGTGCGTATCAAGGTCCCACCTACGTTTGTTTTTCCGGAGCACATTCTTTATTGCTGATGTCAGCAATGAGCTGGGATAAACCCACTGCAGTGACTATGGTTCTTCCTGAAGGCAGGGAAAGTGAAGTCAACACGCAGCTTATCATCCCACCATTTCTAGAACATCCTAAGTACCCTAACTGGTGGGACGATGTCACTTGAGCTGCTATCTAACTTGTCAACATTGCAGAAAGATGGGAGAGTGACGACCGCAGAGTGTCTCGGTTCCAGGGACACCAGTCTCATGACCTAGGACCCAACACACCTCCCATCAGGACAGAAGCTGTCTGCTCAGGTCCCCAGCCCTAAACTCAAGCCAAGAATTCTGAACCGAAGGCAGAGCTTGGACGCTCCCCACGGCCAAGGGCTGACCAGGGGTGTCCAGGGTGCAGCCCTCCTCGGAAACGGGTCCCTCTCTGTGGGATGGAAAGAAAAGCTGCTCTGTTGAAGTTCACGTTCCAGCAGGGGAAATGGGTGTGGCTCAGCAAGGCTGCAGGGTGCAGGTGGGACGGAGGGCTCCCAGGCCCGGGCTTCCCCGCCTCGCCACCCCGGGGAAGCGGAAACCCCAGCTGCTCTCTGGTTACTGAGGGCCACGTTGGAAAGCGCAGAATGAGCACAGACACTTTGGAAACAGCCTTACACAACTGCTGGGAAGGCAGCTCCTCATGAAAGGCACCGTACAAACGGCCATTGTGCTCCTTGGCTCCAAGGGGCCGTCAGGGAGCGAAACCTGTGTTCACGGAAAGACACATTCACAGGCTTGTGGCCACCTCAGTCACCACCGGGAACTCGGAAGCACTCCAGGTGTCCCTCGCTGGGTGGACGGGTGCCCCACTGTGGCATATCCTCTCAGTGGAATATACAGTGACAAGGTAAAATGAGGCTGGGGTGAGGCTCGTTTGTGGTGGGGTGCTGGCTAGCAGGTGTGAGGCCCTGGGTGCACCCCAGCCAGGGCTGGTTGGGTGGGGGGGACGTCACAAAAAGACACGGAGGCACCTCAAGTGTCCATAGCTGTTAAAGTGACCAGTCCAAAAGTGCTGAGCACCATGTGATGGCAAGTGGGCGACATTCTGGAAAACGCACAACTTCAGAGACAGCAGTGAGCACCAGCCGTGGCCAGGGGTCAGCAGTGGAGCAGAGGATGGTCAGGGTCATGAAGCTGAGGGCACAGGACAGTAAGCATTTGCTAAAACCTACACAACGCTCAACCCCCAGAGTGAACCCCAACGCCACCCGTGAACTTAAGTTAATAAGAAGGTGACACCATCGCTCATCAATAGCAGCAAATGGCCCTCGCTCATGCGAGGTGTTAAGGACAGGGAGGAGGTGGGGTGGGAGAGGGTGCTGGGGACTGTCCACTTCCCAGTCACGTGTTCTGTAAATCTACAACTGTTCAGGATAGGAAAGGTGATCGTGCACACACACAGGACACGAGCCACGGGCCTCCTGCCCCGCTCCAATCCCAGCATGGTCCTTGGGGTCCTGGGCCCATGGCAGCATCCTGGGGGCTGGCAGCCCTGGTTTCCAGCTCCCAGGAGCCCAGCTCCCAGGCCTTCCACCTGCCGGCTACCTTCAACATCACCCGCAACAATACACAAGCCATGCTGGTCAAGCACGTTTCCAGCATCCCTTGAAGGTCACACGGGACACTTGAAGCCTCTGTGTCTCTGAGTGACAACCTCATGGTCCATAAAGTGGGGAATGGCACAATTGGCTTGGTGCTCGTCCTCTGGTGTCCCTCACTCAGAGAGTCCCTGCTCTGAACAGACACAGCTGCAGGCTCTGGGGACACTGCAGGATGGACAGGCGAGAGGCTCATGGCCGTGGTCCCCAGCAGGTGTACATAAATGCCAGCAACTGCAGGACGGGGCCAAAGCACAACACAGGGCCAGTGTCCTCTCCAGCTGGTGCAGTGACGCCGTGCCCCAGCAGATGGCAGCAGCTGCAGACACATCCCCGCCTCGGGGAGGAGGGTGAGGACTGAGGCTCAGCCCATATCCTGGATCACAGCAGAAGCCGCTCCTTCTGAGGCCTCCTGCAAACACAGCTCCTTATCTTATCACAGTCTCAAAAGCAGCACTTAACCCCCTGTGGCAGGGAGACAAATCCTCCCAGCCCTGCAGGGCCGACTGGAGGATTCTCTGCTGAGTTTCAGAACTGAACACACACCTGAGCGGTCAGGGGTGCTCAGGAGGCCAGGAGGACTGCAGCAGGGCGGGTCACCGCTCACCGCGCGCCGGGCCCAAGCGGGAGCGCAGCACAGGTCGCTGCAAGTGTGGCGGAGCCAGGTGTCTGGACGTGGACTGGACACTGCCCATCTTCAGAGCACAGTGGTGACCCTGCAGGACTTGTCTGTGGGCCTGAGCAGTCTGGGTCCTGGACTCTGACGGTTACACCACTGATTTCTGGATAAATGACAAGTCCTCATGGAAGCCCAGCAAAGAGGGGCAAATAGCCCAGGGCCACCCCGTGAGATGGGCTCTGACCAGCGTGGAGCTGAGCTCCCGTTTAGGTTCTGCCTGCTGCACTCCACCACAGGGGGTGCCCGTGTGTGAGCATGCACACGTGCTCACATGTGCAAGTCTGTGCGTGTGTGTGCCTGTGTTTCCAGGTGTGTGCATGGGTGGGCGTGTCTCTGTGTGTGTTTGTGTGTGCCTATGTATCCGTGTGTGTGTCTGGGCGTATGTGTGTGCCTGTGTGCGCATGTCTGGATGTGTGTGTATCTCTGTGTCCAGGTGTGTGCCTGTGTGTGTGTGGGTGGGCGCGTGGGTCCAGGTGTGTGCGTGTGTGTACGTGTCTGTGCCTGTGTGCGCATGTCTGGATGTGTGTATATCTCTGTGTCCAGGTGTATACCTGTGTGTGTGGGGGGTGGGCGTGTCTGGGAGGAGAAGCCAGGTGTGAGAGCCTGGCATGTAACCCAGGCAACCGCAGCTCCTCCACTTAGAAAGCAGCAGTGTGGCCAGCGAGGGCAGCAGCATAGGTCAGCACCTCCTGGGAGCCAGGCCCTGGCTTGGCACTTCCTGTGTGTTGCTGCCCTCACTCCTCGCAGCCACCTGCCAGGCGACACGGGCGGGGGAGGAAGCGCTGAGCAGCATCTGGCAGGACCTCCACCCTCCTTGGCCCCAGCAGCAGGGGCTGGAGGTGCCCTCCTGCGGGCTTCCCCGCCAGGACCCGGTCCAGGGAGGAGCCTGGAGGGGCTCAGGGCAGCCAGGCCTGCTGGGGTTCTGAGAGAGGGCCTCTGCCTGATCTGGCCTCACAGCTCAACAGCCCATGCCTGCCTGCACCCCCAGGGGCCTTCATGGGGAAGGTGACTTAATGACCAGGAACTAACTGGATTTGGCTTCCTGGCAAGAGCTGACCCCAGAGTGGCCCTGGAACCCCAGGGGGCCGTGGAGTCCTGGAGGGAATGCACAGAACTGGCTGCAAGTCCCACAGGGGACTGTGGGTGGGTTTGGAGTGAAGGGAAGGTGGCCGGGACTGTCCCCTCCCCTCTCCCGCAGCGCTCTCCTGCCTCCTCCTCCTCTCCTGCACCCCTGCTCAGACCACACCGAGCACCTGGTGCTTCCCAGAGTTTCCAGCTTTCGGAGTCCCCAGCAGGCCGCTGTGTCCCTTCCCTACACTCACTGCTCCCTGCCCAGGCGGGTCTCTTAGCTCCTCCAGCCTCAGGTTTCTGCTCCGTGGAGCGGGGATACCATGGCCTCCCTGACGGGAACTGCCCAGGGACACTTGCTCCCATGGGCTCAGGACTAAACTTCCTGTCTCCCACAGCAGCATGAAGGCCCTGGCTCTGTGCTCCAAGGGGGGGCCAATAACCAAAGCCCCCTGAGAAGGAATTCACAAAGATGCTTCCGTGGGCAGTTCTGGTTCCACACCTGTCTCAGGTGGAAGAGCCACTAGGGGTGGGGTCTGCCCAGACGCTGACTGTGGTGTGTCTGCAGCTGCAAGGTGACCACTCTGACTCAGAGGACACCAGAGCCACGACTTCCGCTCCTCCACCTTCCACACCCCAAACCAGACGTGGCGACGTCCTGAGGCAGAGCGGTGCTTGTCCTGGTGCATCGTCCCCCCATCAGGGGTAAGCACATAGGATGACCACACTGCAGCCCAGGAGGACACCAGAACATGGAGAGCTTGTGCCACGCGCCTGATGCCCAGGAGGACCGCATAGAGGCTGTGGTACTAGTCACCGGTGCGGCCCTAACTGTCTCTATGTCCACGTCATCTCCGTCCCATGAGTGAACCCTGCTCCTTCCGTTCGACCCTGGTGTAAAGAGAAGCACGCTGCATTCCCTGACACTGGAAGGAACGTCAGATGCCATTTACACTGGGTTCGGGACACGGGCACTGAATCTGTGCTCCACAGTGAGCTGAAGCAGCTGGATGCCCTGGGATGACGTGGAGCTGTCAATGTCCTGGGAATGACACGGAGCAGCTGATGCAGGGCTGCCGGCCTTGGAGCTACGCGACTGTGGACAAGGTCAGACCTCTCTAGACAGGAAATGTCCACAAAGTCCTCTGAGGATCAAGTGCATCACGGACATGAAAGATTTTAAGGAGAAAGATATGACTCTCAAGTGCCTCACAAGAAGTGGGCCTGGATGCTCTGACCACTCGGCTAACTTCCTCCTTCCTTCCCATTTCTGCCCCCATTGCACCCTCTCCACACAGCAAGTGCTGGTGGGGTGACTGGCACTGGCACACAGGGCTGCCCAGAGTGGCCCCTGAGGCATTTTGGCTCAGGGATCAGGGCCTGAAACTGCAAGCTCTTTTCTTGCTGAGGGAAGGAGGGGAGGAGCCTCACTCTTGTCCTGCGTACCCAGCCTTGGTGCAGCGCAGGGTGGCACTGAAGGCTCTTAACAGGAGCGTCTCTTAGCACACCGTGGCTTTGCCTCACCCTGCACCACGGTTTCCTCCTCTGTAGGATGGGGCGAGGGGACCGCACATCTCGCAGGGGCTTGGAGGCATGAAACCTGACCATGGTCATTGTTTATCAGAGGACCCAACACAGTATGCAGCCTGGTACACACACGGCAGCTGTGAATCGAGGAGAGTTTGGAAAGCAGGAGGGACACGAGACGTTCTGTTACAGGCTTGGGCTCAAAAGGCTTAACTTGTGTTTGGACCCAGGTTCCTGGGCAAGCTTCTCAGTGTCCAGAACCTCCTGAAGGGTGTCTGTAAAATACTCTTCCTGTCAGATGCCCCATGCAAGGGCCCTGTGGCCATGCAGGCTGGGAGAAGCTCCATTCCTGTCACCCAGAGAGTCCCAGCAGGGGTGTACTGGAGCTGGTTTACAAGAGCAGATGGCCACCTTTTCAGAAATTTTGTGAGCTAGTTTTTAAACACAGCCATCATTAAAAATTAACTTATATAAACTGACAGGTGACATTAAGAAAATGACAAAGACTCAAAACCTTCACTTCCCAATTATGTTACAATTTCTTGCCATTTATCATCTCAAGGGGGTTTCCACCCACTGTCTAGAAACACTGTACGGGGTAGCCCTACTATGTGTCTCCCAACTACACATCCAGGATGTTGTACCTTGAAATCAGTCAGGGCAGGAGGATCCGTGGGTGGGACCTCAGGACGGTTTTTTGAGGGAACCAGTTGGGAAGCACGTATCAGCCGAGCATTTCCCCATACAGGTCAGCTCCTTAAAGACTCCAAGTCGGCCATAAGCCCATTCAACCGGGCGATCCTCAGACATTTTGGACAAGAGGGCCACGTCACTGGCTGCATGTATAAAATGCTTTGGGAAACGTGGCACCAGGTGACTGGGGCAGCTCTCCTATTGCACCACTTCCCTGGGGTGCCCCTGTGCTTACTGAGTGGGAGCACACCTGGCTGCTCAGGGGTGGTTCTGGGCTCCCTCTGTCCCCTTACAGAGAGAGCAGCAGCCTGCATCCCTCCTTGGGATTTCCAGACTTCTGCCCCTGCCAGAGAGAGAGGGCTTCTCCCGACCCCTCAAGACTTGAAATGCCCCACCCACCAAGATCTTCCCAGGGGACGCCCTGCAGCCTAAGCGCCACCTTCCCCTCCAGCTCTCTTCACGTGGAGATCTGACCTCAGACAGCACTTCTCTGGGGAGATTGGAGCCTCTGGTCCAGTGAGATTCCTCTGATCCCTGGGGTTCCTCTGACTTCTCACCCATGTCTGCAGGACAGTCCTCTCAGCTGGCCATGACCCACTCATACCTGGGCTGCAGGATGTGGCCATCAAGTGTGAGCAGCAATTTACACCAAATCTCTGCCTCACCGTGTGACTCTGGGCTGGCCCTGTGTCATGCTCTGTCCCAAGGGCTGACCTGGCCCCCATGCCCAGGAGCAGAGGAGGCCGGAGAGGGATCAGGGATGCTGCCTCTTCCAGGAAGGGCTGTGGCAGCCGCAGGCTCCTGGTGGAGGGGGCTGTTCTCCTCCCATCAGCACCTGATCCCACAGGTCACAGATTTTAGACTTCTCCCCTGCCAGCCCTTTGCTTGGAGAGAATTAGGACAGTTGATACAGCTCCCTAGGGACAGGGTGGCATTCTGTAGGTGTCAGCTTTAGCTAGGTGGCAGGTCTGCCGCTACCCAGGGGAGGAACTGTACACCAGGTGTTCGGCTGTCTTGAAACCAGAAACAGTCAAGGGACATTCATTCAAGAGCCTTCGAGAGACCTAGAGTCCTGGGCCAGGAACAGAAAGAACAGTGGAAATGCATTTTTTAACTGAAAAAATTAGGGATTTTAAACGAATTTATTTGGTACTAGAAACTGATTCTTACTGAGTAAATCAGTGGACTTCAAGAGGCTGGTGAGGCCCAAACCCTGCGAGGCAGTCCTTAGCCCTTCTTCGAGTGGGCAGAAGGTCCAGGGAGGCCTGCGGCATGGGTCTCAGAAATGTCCCTGGAGCCATGGTCTCCTGCTCTTTTGACACTGAATCTAGACCTGTGTTAGGCTCGACTCACATTAGGCTCGACTCACGTGAGGCTCCCAGGGAAGGGAAGGTTGAGAGGCGGAGACGCAGGGCTTCATTCAGCTTGCAGAGGTATTTTCTAGAAGCCGTTCTTCTGTCTGCTTATTATTAAATGCATTTGAACAACGCAGCTGAAGGGTGGCTGGAGACCCACTCACACGAACTGGAGCCTGGCCCCTGGAGGCCCTGGGTCGTGGTTTTGGGGCTCTCTCTGATGGCGGGGTGCAGGAGGGAGAGCTGAAGCAGAGTCTCCCCGAGCAGCCGCGATGAGCCTGGAGTCAGGTCTGATAACACGGCCGGGAGGCACAGGGCAGAGTCGTGGGGACACGGCAGCCATCAGACAAGGGCCTCAGAAGTCGGCCAAGCGTCAGATCTGCCAGTCTTTATTGGGGGCACAGGGGTGGGGTACCAGGGATTGAACTCAGGGGCACTGGACCCTGAGCCACCTCCCCAACCCTATTTTGTATTATATTTAGAGACAGGGGCTCCCTGAGTTGCTTAGGGGCTCACTGAATTGCTGAGGCTGGCTTTTGAACTCACAATCCTCCTGTCTCAGCCTCCCCAGCTGCTGGGATTACAGGCATGCACCACCATGCCCTGCTCCACCAGTCTTTGAATACGGAGAGGCATGTGGACACAGGAGGCCAGGCCAGGCCAAGAGCAAGGCAGCCATAAGCTGTCCTGATGTTCTGTAGCATGTTCAGAACTGCAAGATGCTGTCATAGCACATGGGCTCTTGCAAAAACAGACCCTGTTATGAGTTGGAGTGTCCTCGGTTAATGCATGGGAAAGGCTGTGTGGTAGGAGAAGGGGACCATGTCTTGGAGCTGTACCAGACGCACCCAACACATATTAAAATGAGCCCAAGGGATCAAGCTGATCCGTAAGGAAATTAACTGTCAGCCAGACAAAATCCAAGTTATTTAAAGGGAAGCCACAGAACTCAGCCACTCCATAATGCCTAGCACACCTTGAAATGTTACTAGACACTCAAAGAGGCAGGCCAGTGAGGGATGAAATGCAAGTCAATCACCGAAGCAGAGCAGAGCAGAGCAGACGGATGGTGGTATTAGGAGAAGAGGTTTTTGAATGGCTATTGCAAATGCAGTCAAGGACGAGAGAGGAACGTGTCAACACTGTGAGGGAATACGTGGTGAACCTCACCAGAGAAACTGAAACCATTAAAAAGCAAGTTAAAATCCAAAACATAACATAATATTTGACATGAAAAATTCACTGGGTGGGATTAACAGAAGATGAAATGCCCCAGGAAAATAACCAATCATCTTAAAGACAGGGCATTAGGATCCAGTAAAACTGAAGCACACAGCAAGAAACCAAAACAAAAAAAAACAAAAAATAAAAAAAAACCAAAACAATAAAAAGAAAAGCTAACAATAACAACAAAAACACAAAAAGTGAAAAAAAAAAGAATAGAGTTTAAAGATGTGGGAAAATATCAAGTGGTCTAACATACCATGCATTTTAAGAGTCCCAAGAGGAGAGGGAAGGGAGAGATGGGCAGAAACAATATTTGAAGATATGTGAGCCCACACCTTTACAAACTAGATGGAAAATCTGCACCTATAGATCCGGGAAGGCCACAGGCCTGGTACGGGGCCAACACAAGGAAACCCACACCAAGGCACATCACGAGAAAAATGCTAAAGCCCAGTAATAAAAACAAAGTTTTGGAACAAAGAAAAGAAGACGCTGTCAATACAGGAGAATGGTCCCATGACCAAAGGCTCACTTCTCAGGAAAGCAGTGTGAGCCAAAATAGTGGACCAGCATCTCCTCAGCACTGAGAAAGACAGAAAATAAAGTGGCCTGCCTCCAATGCTCCCCAGTGAAATGAAAAATAAACTCCTTCTCCAGGCTGCAGAAAGCTAAAAAAAGTCACCAATACCAGAAATACTAATGAAGTTTCTTCAGGGATTTGAAAAGGATAACAAACAAAAATCTCAATCTACAGGAAGAATAAAGAAGACTTCAAACAGTGCGGGTGCACATCAAAGAGCCTCTCCTTCCTTCAGGACGTCTCTAGAGGTCAGTTACTGTTTGGAGCAAAAACGGACACAGCGCGTCCTGGATGTGGGGGCAGGAGGTGGATGTGGGGGCAGGAGGTGGCCGTGTGCACAGGACCTAAAGGCGGGCTTTTTTTTTTTTTTTTTTTTGGTTCTGGGAACTGAACTCAGGGCCCCTCAACCACTGAGCCACCTCCCGAGCCCTGTTTGTATTTTATTTAGAGACAGGTCTCACCAAGCCACTGAGCACCTCGCCACTGCTGAGGCTGGCTTGGAACTCGTGATCCTCCTGTCTCAGCCTCCTGAGCCACTGGGATTACAGGCCTGTGCCACCGTGCCCAGCTGAAGGCGTGCTTTTTACACGTGTGTGCAGAGAGGTAGGACTCGACGTGGAGGTAGACCGGGATGCGTTAGTGGGGTGGGCAGTACACCCTAGAGCTGCCGCCAAGGACAGCCTGCTGTCTGTGGGCTGCCTGGCTTCTGGCTTCAACGGGGTCCGCCCTTTCCCCGCGTGGCCTTCAGTGGGAAGGACGGGGCAGTTTGCACAAGCAGGGGCAAGGGGGGAGCGGGACAGGGCGGGTTTTCTGCTTCACTGTGCCTGAGACAATGCTCCAGTTGTCCGAATGTCAAATCGGATTCAACCAGACAGTCGAGTCTATTCCAAGGGAAACAAAATATTCCAGGAGGGACTTCCAGCCAAGACCTTAGCTGGCCTCCTGTGGTGACATTCCATCAAGACATATTCCAGCTTACATTTCATAAAGGGATTAGTATTGACAAAGTGTCCCGGCTGCTAATGTCACCACTTGGCAGAAAATTAAAAACTTTTACAATATGACTTCACATCGCTCTCAAGGCCCCTGTGAGTGTCTACCTCCTTAGTTCCCTCTTCTGACTGAAGCCCGGATGTTTTTGCTGCAGGTTTACAAGAGACGTGAAGTCGACCTTGGAGGACTGCATCCTGGGCACTGGGTGAGGATACTGCTGGGAGAATGGGAAGCGAGAACTCTGGGTTGCGATGGGAAGGATAAAGTACGTTCTTAGGAGAAGGTGTGGCCCCCAAAGGGTGGATAATCTAACCACGGAGGCGCTTCTCCTCCTCCCCCTCACTGGAGGAGAGACTAACGGGGTCACAGAGGGGACCAGAGTGGGGGTGGATCCTGGCAGAATGGCTTTCAAAGGATGGACTTGAGTGGCACCCCCTCTCCTTCTTCCTTGAAGCTTCTCCGCCCCCTTCTCCAGTCTTGTGAATGGCCTCCTGGCGGGCTGCTGGGAATGCGCTCCACAGTGTGGGTGATCATAATCATCACGTTGACACGCCACAGCACTCTCTTTCTACAAAATCTCAGGGGCCACAGTGAAAGAAAACACAGCTCTGAAAACTCTGCTCAGCTTGTGGATCACGATTCCTTCACATGGGGTCAGAAGCCAAAGGTGGCCTTCGGGGCACTGGCCAGTGCTGGAAATGGAGAAGGGGTACGTGTGCATTGCCCCCCAGAAGAGGGGCCGTGGATACACTGGGAGTGGAGTGGGGCAAGATCAAAAAGGAAGAAAGGAAAACAAGAATAGAAAAATCTATACAAGAGATGCATTCCTTTTTAAAAAAATAAAAATAAAAATATTTAGATGATGATGATGATTTTATACTGGGGATTAAACCCAGGGGCATTTAACCACTGAGCCACATCCCCAGCCCTTTTTATTTTATTTTTTATTTTGGGACAGGGTCTTGCTGTGTTCCTTAGGGCCTTGCTAAGTTGCTGAGGCTGGCTTTGAACTTGTGATCCTCCTGCCTCAGCCTCCTGAGTTGCTGGGATCGCAGGCATGGCCACCACACCTGGCAATATTTAGTTAATTAAATTTTTAAAAGGACCTAAAAAGGAAAAGAAGTGAGTTCCAGACTGTACACATCAGTTGGAGGGGAGGCTTGGAAGTTCAGTACCCCCCAGACCTTCTGACGTCCTGTAAAATAGCCAAAAACCATTCTTTAGGTAAGAGCCCCACCGTGACCGTCAGCACAGCTGGACGGTTCTGACAGGGAGTAAAAGATGAATGAATACCATTTTTCCAACATCAGGATGTCCCTGACTCAAAAGTTTGGTCAAACTTAACGTTGGGAAGATTGTGGGGAGATAGAGGCTCTTTGGAGGGGGTGGACTTTTCAGGGCCACTTTGCTGTGTCCATAAGACAGAGCACACATTCTGCTGCAGAACATGCTTTGTGAAAATATGGTTCTCTCGATCACTCTACCTGCTCTGCACGCGCCAGCCACGGTGACGGTTCCCGGCAGCCCCAGCCATTAAGAGCAGGAGAGAGAACCACCCCCCGGGTGGAAATGGCAAATAAATCACAGAGCGTCTCTACCGGCAGTTTTCACCCTGACTGCACCTGGAAACCTCAGGCATGCTCTCAGGCAGCGACCCCCCACATACGGAAACCTGGTCCCTCCTGCCTGCCCGACTAGCTAGAAAGGGGACAGAAAACAGCAGTGATGAGAAACCCTGACCCAGGCTCTGCGCACGCTGTACTGAGCAGAACTGAACGTGAACACAGGATCCCTAAGACATGGTCGCCTGGAAAACCCAGCTGTGGAGGTCAGGTAGCGTCGGATGACCTTGAGGAGAAGACGGTGCCAGGCGGTCTCTGGATTGGCCTCCAGGGAGCCCCCTCTGACCTTCTGATCATCCCCTCCCCGTCAGGAGAGCTACTGGACACAACATGGGGAAAGGGTGGGTGTCGCTACGGGGTCAGGTTAGAGAAGACTGCGGTTAGTCCTGGACACTCTGTCCCTTGTGGTCTCTGGGGTTTCCCATGCTGGGGGACACAAGTGTCTTCTGGGTGACAGCCCAGCAGAGGGGCCTTGAGGGCCAGGGAAGGGGTGCACCGATGGCCACGGAAAAGGGCTTGATGGGCAGCCCCCCTGTAACCCCACCTTTAGCTGACTCAGCAGCTGAGGGCGCGCCTGCCACCTGATCAAGGATGAGCCCTGGGGCCAGCAAAGCCAGTCCCCAGGTCCTGACCCAGAACTCATGTTTATTGTCTTAGTAACTAAGTTTGGGGATTCATTTATGCTTATCAAAAATAGATGCACATACTGATCTACACATTTCCAACAGCTCCAGGTCTAAGTGTATCTAAAGGCACAAGAGATGTCTAAGGAATGCAGACGAAAAAGGCAGTGGTCACATCACAGATGATGTGGGCATGGGAGGTGTAGGCAGAGGGTCCTAAGGGAGCAGCAGCTCTACCTGCACAGTTTCAGGTGTATTTGCTGAAAATGTGTTTGTAGGTTGTTGGTCTAATTAAAATTAATCAGAAAGCGTCATTCACAGTGGTTTTCCCTGGGCAAGGGGGCCAGCTTCCGGCTGCAGTGAACTGCGGCTGAGAACTAGCCCCTCTGGTGCCCATGGAGCCATCTGAGGACTTCCCTGGCTCCATCCTGGTGAGGCATCGGTGAGGGGGGTTCTCAGGTTCACTGCCAGTTTCGTCCTCACGACACAGCCCAGAGCCACCTGGGAAAGTGGCTGAGGAGAGGAGAGGTCGAGTGAACAGAAAGAGAGAATGTTCTCTTGGAGAGGACAAGGCGGCTTTGAAATGGCCATCCTGTCATTTCTTTGATCATCACACGTCTCAATTTCAGAGCACAGTGACAGTCATCTGTCCACCTCGGCATCTCTGAATGCCAGGCAGCAGAGAGCAATGACCCCAACCAGGGTCCAAATAGTGGCATTCATAAGGACACTGGGGAGCCCAGCTCAACAGGAAGAATGACCTCTGGACACCCGTGAACAGCCACGGAAGTCCTCCTCTGCTCCTCGCGAGTGCCCTGCACCCGACCTCAGGACCGCGCACCGTGAGGGGCACTGCTAGAACCGCCAGAGGAGTTAGATAGCCTGCCCGAGGTCACCCAGTGGCAAGGGGAGATGCCGGCTCCACAGTTCGGTTGGGACTCCAAACCCAGGTTGCTAGCGACTGTCAGAGCGCCTGCCTCTGTCGCGACTTCCCGGGGTCTTGTGGCCTTCCTGGAGGGACGTGGCAGTTTTAAACACTCCCTGCCAACTCTCCGACACGAGGCTGTATCTATGGCTCCTCCTTTGAGTCTGGAAGGACCTCTGACCGGGGCCACTGCAGTGCCAACGTGACTCCTGAGACAGTCACTCGAGGCAGCAGAGACCCTGCCTGCTGGTCTTGGTGCTCTTGTGTTTGGAACCCAGGCCCCAGGCTGTGACAAAGTACAGGCCACATAGAGAGGAGAGGCCCGGCCGGCAGGCAGCAGCCAGGTCAAGGCTGGGCTGGGTTCTCAGAGTCCACCGGCACCACCCACCCGACACGACAGACAGACGGGAGGCTAAGGAGTGGCCAGGCCTGGTTAGTGGACAGACCCCAAGCAGGGGCCCGGGCAACTCTAGAAACGTGAGAGAAAAAGGAAATGGCCGGTGCTTAAGAGACAACACTTGGGGCAAGTAGCCACTCGGCAGCAAACACCACAGCTACAGGCTGATGGGAACCAGAACCAGGCAGGGAAAGGTAGTGGGCAGAACACGGAGATCAGGAGAAGAAACCGCAGCCCACCCACTGCCCACCCGCTGGCCACGGGCCCACGTAACTGGGAAAGTGGCTTGGCCAGCTACCTGCCATTAGAAGAAGAAAGCCAGCCCGCGGGTGACGTGGGGCTGCCATCAATCAGAGGCCAGTGGGCACGGTCCCCAGCACTCTGTAAGGTCACTCGGGGGCCATCTGGGCCACTCGAGGAGGGCAGCCCCATTCTACTTATTCCTTGATGCATAGGAAGTGGGAAGGGTCAAGAAGTTGTCTGAAAATTCGATACACTGGGTCCTGCGTAGCCACGGGTTCTGCACCCAGGATGCCACCAAGTACAAACTGAAAACGTGGAAAAAGTCACCGTATCTGTGCTGAGCTTGTGTGGGTGGCTTTCCTTGATCCCCTGAAGGACACGGGGTAACGGGTTAAAGGAAAAGCAGCCCGGGGAGCCGGGGAGGAAGGACACGGTGCCATGTCTCCATGGCAGGGGACACTCACGGGGCACCTGCCAGGACCAGCGCTGTGCTGGCTCTGGATGTGAGAGCTGGACGTGAAGAGCTGACTGAGCCACAGTGGTGCCCAGACACCGGTGAACACAGGGACCCTATGTGACCTCCATCGGCCTGGCTTGGTGGCTCCAGGCACCCGTGCCCAGCCCTCAGGGCCACCCCGGGCTCCCACCCAGGCCTGCCTGCCCTGGTAGCACCACCCTCACCCCCAAGTCCCCCGACTCCTGCAGAGCCACGCACCAGTGCCCCGCCGACCCCTTCAAGGCCCCGCTGGCCATCGGGGGGAAAGAGCTTCAGTGGCGGGTTGCCTGCCCTCAATCCCCAGCGTGGCCACTCCCACTACTGACACTTCAGACAAGGGGTCCTCGAGGTCCCTGAGCAACGCTTTCCTCCTGCCACCTGTGGACAGCGCAGTCACTGCCACCCCAGCAAGGAGCGCTGAGTGTCCAGGGCGGGTTTCAGATTCCACCTGGGGGCCTGAGGACTAGTCAAAAGCAGCTTCGTGCTTTAAAAGGAAAGGCCCTGTAAGGCCTTCACGATGGGCACCTGGAGCAGTGGACAGCTCTCCCAGGACTGGGCACCAGGCTGCGGGGAGCTCCCGGGGGTCCGCTGGGGTCCCTGCGTCTCACCACAGGGTTGGGCACTCTGCATTTGCACGGCCGGCAGCCTGTTCTACTATATGAATCAGGTGGTGGAGTGCCTGTGCAGACCTGGACACAGAGGGACGTAAGGGATCAGTCCCCTGCTCCCAGCCGCTTCCCTCCTCCCCACCCTTTCTCTGCCCCATGGTCTCCCTTCTCATGACCCCCCATTTCTCCCTCTCTAGCTTCCTCCGATGAGAGAAAGCCCAGGACACTCCCCTCTGGACCTGGATTATTCTGTTCATAGTTACGGCCTCCAGTTCCACTCATGTTCCTGTAAATGACATAATTTCATTCTTCTTTACCGCTGAATGAGACGCCATTGTGTCCATACGCTGCCTCTGCTTTGTCCACTTCTGTGCTGAGGGACACCTAGGCTGCTTCCGGAACCTGGTTTTGTGAATTGCACTGTGATAAACACCCTCCAGCTGTAGCACGCCCTGGGATTTATCCTGAAGAATCAAAGCTGGCCCGCTCTGGGGACACATGGGCAGCGTGCTTTCTGAGTCATATGGGCGCTCGCGGGGAGCCGCCCGTGTCCACCTCCACCGGGACTGTGCGGCAGCATGTCAGAGGAGGCCCCTGCTCTTCCCAGACACAGGCAGGACCAAAGGCCGGGCGCAGATGAGTCAGCCTTTGCTTTGTGAGTCTGTTTGCTAAAACAGAACCAGAGACAATTTCCCCAAAGCTTTGTCACCACATGGAATAGCTCTTGATGCCAGCCCAGCCCTGGTGTGGCCGTTCTCACACCCTGGGCGGCCATTCAGAGCCACCCGCCGCTTCTGCTTCTGAATGGACAGGACAAGAGGGTATTCCTCTGCATCACGCTTCCAAAAATAGCCCTTTATTTCTTTCTTCTCCAGTGACAGAAAAGGCTAAGGACAGGCTGAAAACGGTGTGGCAAGAACTGAGCTTTAAAAATAGGGGTTCAGACACAGAGAGGCTTCCTCTCTGCTCACTGATTCCTCTGTGCGGGTCTCTGTGGTTTTTGGCAGGAAGCTCAACCCTTCTGGGATGGCTGGTCTCTTCCCTGGGGCAACCGAGGGCCCTGTGTCTGTGAGCCCTGTTGACAGGCTGTTGGTTTGGGCAGGAAATTCAGGGGCTCATTTTACATAAGTTCCTCCTTTTCTTTCTGGAGAAACTATTGTCACATTCCAGAGAAGAGTTCCACAATGCCTGGAGCGTGTCCCTGTCCCGGTTGGCAGCTTCTAGGAAGGCCACTTTGCAGGATGTGTCTTCGAGGACGCAGTAGGGGACTGAACTCCAATTCAAGCCAGTGCAGGCCAAAAGGGAAAGCGCGGCTCAGGACGTGAGAGTCTCCTGCCATGGGCTCCCAGCAGGACAGGTGCAGGAGGCGGGCCTCAGTAACAGAGCTGGCCCCGCCCCTTCCTGGCTGCCTCTGCACTCTTCCTTCTGAGGGCTGCCACTTCAGAGTGCCTTCTGCGCCCAGGGGTGGGGTGACAGCCCCTGCCCCGCACCCTTTAACTCAGGCATCTGTGTGTTATCTCAGGGAAGGATTCTGATTGGTCCTTCCCAGTGCCCGTCACTGCTCAATGGACCAATAGCCATGGATAGTTCAATAGCAGGCCTGAGTCACTGGGTGCTGGCCTACAGGAGGGGCCTTGCTGGGCAGGACAGGAAGAAGAGGCCTCTGTCCTCACAGTGGCCCGGACTACCCCAGAGAGAAGCAAACCCACCCCCAGGCTCACCAGGAGGGAGTAGGAGGGAGCAGACCATGAGCTGACTCCCGTATGGCGCTCTGGGAAGGTTTCCTGGTAAAGGTGCCCTGCATGGCGGCCCCAGAGGGCTTGGCAAGGACAGCCAGGAGGCAGACACCCGAGCCTGGGTGTCAGTTTAATAGGTAAATATGAAAAGAGCCTAAATTCCCAGCAGTGGAGGAACGGTCAAGCGCAGGATAATACATAGTCAAAGGACCATCACGGCAAGGTTCAAGGGCACAGTAAAGTGGTGGCTTGAAAACCCGGGACGTGAGAGGTAGGGCACCAAAATCTGCATGCTCAGGAGGCTCAGCCAGGTGTCCCTTTCCCCAAAAAGACACCGAAAAACATGTCTGTTGAACATGGTTGCCTCCGGGGTGTAGGATTTTGTCCCCTCTACCTTCTTATTTATCTGTGCCTTTTTTACTTGATCTTTTCTACAGTGAACATGTGACCCCTGTACTTAGACACAAATAATAACTGTAATAACTGCCATCCACAAAGTTGAACTGTAAATATTTAAGAATCTCTATAAGAGATTTAAGACAAAATTCCCCAAATCATAGAAAACCGTGTCAGCTTTCTGTTACCATAACAGAGTAACCGAGGCAATCCACACATAAAGAAGAAAGGTTCATTCTGGCTCACTGTTTTAGAGGTTTCAGTTCCTGATGCGCGTTGCCCTCATTGCTTCTGGTGTGAGGCACAAATCATGGCAGCAGCAGGGGTGGAGCAAAGCCACTGGGCTCATGGCCAGAAATGAAGAAAGAGAGGAAGGGACTGGGGTCTCAGGATCCCCTTCAAGGGCACACCCCAATGAACTAAAGCCTCCCCCTAGGCCCCACCTCTTAAGGGCTCTGTCAGTTCCCAGTGACACCAAGGACGGGGGACCCAGTCTAACACATGGCCTTGGAGGGACATGCCAGGCCCCAGCCACAGCAGAGAGCAACTCCTAAGAGCTGGAAAGGGAAGTGAGGGACAGAGGTGGCAAAGAAAAGCCCGGCCTCAGAAGGCACGTCACTTGTTCTGCAAAGAACGTTCCTGAATAGTGTCTGACGATCACCTCCTGTGAGTGAGCAGGTCAAACTGCTCATCCCAGCTCCAGATGAGGAAACGGCTTCCGCGAGGTGAACTGGTCCCCTAAGACCCAGGCCAGCACCGGGGGGCCAGCACCGGGGAGGGTTTCACATCCCGGCCTGTACCTCTGCCACCTCAGGGCTAGCGGCAGATGCTGTCCATCTCCCAGCAGTCCCCTCCCAGGGGGAGAAAGAACGACACTTCTCTCCAGGGCACATGAAAGGATCTGGGGAACTCTGAATCCCTGGGACTCTGACACAGAGTCCCCAAAGACAAGCCAGACTTCACACCCTATAGGACCGTGTGGAAAAGGCAGAAAACAAAAACACTTATGCAGAATTGGCTTTAGAACAGAGACACTCCTGGAAGCTGCTGCCAGGAAGGCCCAGAGAGGGTAAAAAACCCATCTGAGGTCACACAGCAGTAGTGTTGTTTCCAAAGACAGCCCAGGCTGGTGACTGGCAATGCAGAGCTCTTTGGGGCCACCGCGTGGCAGTGTGTCATGTGCTACTAAAAGCAGCAGGTGCCTCAGCTGGAGAGAGCTTTGGTGCCCATCACCTAGAAACATGCATCCCTAAACCATCTGGAGCAGCAAGGGGTTGACAGAGAAGAACTCTGACCCAGGGCTGCAGCATGAGTCAGGTCTCATCACTGTCCAGAAGCCCCGTAGCCTTTAAAGGCGTTGCTAGGAAAAGGTAAGGGGAGCCTCTGATAGTTCTCATACGCTTACGTGTTGTTTAAAAGCAGTTCCTTTCTGTCGCACGAGGCCCTTGGTTGCCAGGGAGACGGCTGTTGGTGGAACTAAGCAGTTGGTGGGTGATTAACTGTGTCCTCATCGAGGCTGGGCAAGGGGACCTGGGGTGTGCATTCTGAGCTCTGTCAGGGCGGCCTCTGCCCAGAGCAAAGAGGTTGAGAGGCCTGGCAAGATGGCCCCGTGACAGCTGGGTGTGCAGGACGAAGCCCCCCAACACCTGACCACTGCAGGGACCCTGCACTGGGCCACCCACAGCCACCATTTGCATCTTCTTGCCTGAGAGTTTTCTCCGGCAGCCAGAGGTCTCCTGTGCCAAAAAGGAACACAGAAAGTAACCCGCACCCAAGAAGGGACAGAGGTGCCCCTGCACTGGCGCCCACAGCCCTTGTTATTTTTTGCGACAGGGGCTCACTAAGGTGCTGAGGGTGGCTTTGAACTTGCAATCCTCCGGCCTCAGCCTCTGGAGTTGTGGGAATACAGGTGTGTGCCACCACACCTGGCATTAGGGAAGCCATTTGAAATGCCAAAATCCTGGGCCACCAGTTGGGGTTGAGAGAATTTGGGGATAAAGCTCAGTTTCCTAAGGCTAGCCTTTCCCTCAACACTGTTCATGAATACGAACTCCTACCAGAAATTCAAAGTTCACCCGCCTGAAAATGACCTGTGTAGCTAAAAGTGCTACACGATGGGATGAGAAAAACATTGCAGATCATTCTCTCTATACCAATGCGTAAGGTACATCAATTAAGGCAGAAAACCTGGAGGGGACAGGTGGGAATGGAGGGTCCCCAGAATGGGGACTGGCTGGCATCATGGTAACGTCCTAGCTACGCACAATGACTGGCTGCAGCTCTGAGCAAGCTATTTCAAGATGGAGCCACTTCCTGTGCCCTCCACGCTCCCTGGTTTCCACCTCAACACCTCAGGATGAGCCCCTCTCGTCTTCTCCTCCTGAACCTAGAGGGCTTCTCAGGCTTCTCAGACCTGCTGTGCAAACCCAGGTGGAAGGTGTCCTTAACAGGGGTAGGCTCCTCTCTCCCTGCTCCTTCTCCACCTAGCTCCCTTCAGACACCCGTGATGAATGAAGGCTAGAGACGGGTGCCGAGGAGGTGGAGATGAGAGTAAGTACCCCCCAAACCCAGGCATCTTTTCTTTCCTATCTGTTGATACTGAATAGCTTTGGGGGAAATTACCTGTTCTAAGGAAAGTTAAGGACCAGTCATGAGGACTTTGATATTCAAACCCAGGGCCCAGGACTTCCTGCCAGGTAAGGCATCAATCAACAGACCACAGGGAAGTCTGGGACCCAGGCCTCTGGGCAGCCTGGGCTTGTGGGTCTTCTCCTTCGACTATAGGGGGTGGGTGAACAGAGAAGCACAAGTCTCCCCAACTTTCTAGCATCTTCTGTCTGCCCCTCCCAGTTCAACGTCTTCAGGGTTGAGGAGCTGCAAGTTCCAGCAGAGGCACACACGGCCAGCCAGCTGCTGACACACTGATAACCCAGCCCTCCATCTTGCCCATGACAGGTGGCTCCCTGCCCTTCCAGTGTGCAAAGGGACCTCAAGGTTCCTGGAGCCTGTGCTGGTGAACGAAGAGAGAACTACCCTCCACACCTCCTTTCCCTGAGCCCTCACTTGATTCCATGTATGAAACAGATGCAGGATTAGAACTTAAACCTTTGTGTTTTGACCATTCATTTCGGAACCAATAATGAAAGTCTCCGTTGTCACATGGAGTCGCATTTCATAAGCAGTTGATAACACAGTCATGTTACAACTGCTCTCAGATGTCAGTAGCTCTTGTGGCCAGACTCTAAAACCTTCCCAACCCCTCCCCACCCCACCAGCGTCCCTGAGCGTGGGCCGTCCTGTCTTACCGGGCGCTGATAGAAGAAGTCCTCTGTGGCTCTCTGTGTCTATCAGTGGCAACGGTGCTTGCCTGCAGGGAGGGAGGAAGACACAGTTTTCTCAACTTGTCAATTTGTCCCCAATTACCAAGGTGACGCACAAGCAACAGAGAGGTAATGCATTTCACATTGAACTTGATACTGCTTCTAGGTATCTAGGGGAAACTGGGGTAAAAGCTAGGAGTATGGCAAACAGATCTGAGTTCAAATGCTAGCCCCTGGGCTCACTGGCCAAGTCACTGAAGAGGACCTGGTATTCGCTGAAACTGAGCTTCCATTCCCCTGTAGAATTATTGGGGAGACTAAAAGGAGATAAAAAGGCCTCCTGCGTTTCTTCTCTCTAGCCAAGGTCGGAATGAAACTCAGACATTAGCGAATCTCATGCCTCTCCTGTGAGTCTTTCCAGGGCCTCTTTTTTGATTGGAGATAGTGTAGAAGATTTATTTATTTATTCTAGTGCTAATCTTATAGGGTGTGAATTTAACGCATATGGCGGTCACTTTTCCTGCTATGTAAATCAGAGCTCACTCAGAAAAGCACATGTACCCAATTGTGGATTTGTTGTAGGAATCTGGCTTTCTGCAACTCTAAGAGCTGGTCTAACAGGCTGAGAGCCAGCTGTTTCCACGCCTTGAACAGGAACCTGAAATCTGGCCAATGAGCAGGAAGACAATGAACCTTGGAGAAGCAAGGATAGATGGAAATTGGAGGGATGGGCTGCAACTCAGACTGGGGTCAACGTCAATCTTGCCCCACCTCCAGGTCACCCACTTGGAGAATGGAAATCAGTTGGAGCAGAAGGTGGCACCCTGTGTCCTGGTCCCGAGCACGCACCTGGCCCAGGAGTCACAGGGGGGAGTAGAGGCTCAGCAGGAGGTGGAGGTGCTGGGAGCCCAGCCTCACTGGTGAGCAAACATGAGACGATGCCACCAACCACAACAGTCCCTCGTGCCCCACTTAGCTACAAGGCTGCTGCAAACTGGACATCCTTCAAGAGCTGGGGACAGCAAGCGCCCTAAGGCATTGTCTGAGCTCCAGATCCTCCCATTCAAGCTGGGACTTTCCCTAGCTCTTTCAGTCAAAGGATTCATTTAGCTTGGGCTGGTTTAAATCAGGCTTCTGACTCTTAAAGTGAAAGTGGCCAGACCCATGTGAGGCGCTTGCTCATGCCAGCAGTAATTTAGTCCAGCAGTGGAGAGGCAGGTCCAGCAAAGACCCTGACTTTGACTTAATGATGGGAACAAACGGAAAAGCTCTCGACAGTAGGCAGAGGCTAGTTTGAGGCATTTTCAGTTTTGATGGGCAAAGAAGTTGCTAAAAATTGATTTAAAAAAAAAGGCTATACAAGTACTACCAACGTTTGCTATCAAGTTGTCACAAAGTAGCAGGTACAATCTTTGTAGACTGGATGACACACAGAGGGGTGCGGGAGGGACACATGTGTAGGGTCTCACTCACAAGCTTCACATTTTCATTCTTGCTTCTATAGGTCTGGAGTGAGGATGTGAAGCTGTGTGTGTGCACCTCTGAGCACACAAGTATAGGACACACACAGGTGTGCCACACAGGTCAGCCCTAAGAGGCTGTCACCTCCTCACCTTACCCTCAAGGGACTGATAGATAAACCAATGGAATAGCTGACGAAGCAGAGGGCAGGTGCGTTTCCAGAGACTAGAGCCCTGTGCCCTTCACCTGGACACATCTCCTCCGGGGACAGCTTGGGACAAGAGGATGGGGACTCGTGAGGACTCAGGAAGCTTTTTGGAAGAGCAGAGTGGTATGGGAAGAGCTAACCCAAGCTCTGGGCCAGCCTGGTGGAGGACCCTCCTCATTCCCCATCCAAGTGATCAAAATGATTGTCCTCTAGAATCGGAGTCTTCTTTTCAAGAATACCCTTATTTTTGTGATGAATTCTTGATTATTTCTCAAATTACCAAATTTCCCACTTAGAGATTCCCAACTGAGGTATCACCTACACAGATATTCAACCCCATTATTATAAGACAGAATCATTTCCTTAAGAATGATTCCCAAAGAATCACCCTCCTCATTCTAGACACTGTTTTTCTGATCACACAACCAAAAATTCCATTTCCATACCGAGCCTACCATCTACCAAAGGCCCTTATATCTTCTTTCCCTCTTCCATGTATATTAAGCCAACATGCCCTTCACCCTTCTTTCTTTTGTTGAACGGTTTTTAAAAATAATATTTCCTTGCCTCAATTTCACAAGTAGTAAATATAGCATGCAGAAAATTTAGGATGCTATGCAAAAAAAATGTTTTTTTAAATTTTCAGTAACTTTCTCAAAGCTCAGGGGACCCCTGTCTACCAAGTGCAGGAAGAGGGACACGTGGGGAAGGTAGGACACATCATATCTCCATCTACTGCCCTGCCCTGACACCTCCCCCCTGGTGCCAGCCCCTGGTCTCCAGAGGCAGCTGGTGACTGGCCTCCCTGATGCTATTTTTGTGTGTCCTCTTTGCAGCAGCCTCAGTGGTCATTTAAAATGTAAATCAGATTGCCCTGTCACATGGGTGGCCTAAAGTCCTGTCATTTCCCCACCACATCCACAAGGGAACCCCAACTCCTCACAGCCTCCCCCGAACTCCTCCTGCTCCTTCCTCCACTCACCAACTGCAAGTCCTGGGGCTTCCC
The DNA here is from genome assembly GCF_045843805.1 of Urocitellus parryii. Taxonomy (NCBI): domain Eukaryota; kingdom Metazoa; phylum Chordata; class Mammalia; order Rodentia; family Sciuridae; genus Urocitellus; species Urocitellus parryii. The sequence continues at coordinate 3,425,626 of NC_135546.1, forward strand.
TCTGACCCCCAGGCTTGCCCTGCTGAGGCCACCACGGATCCTGTGCCTGAGGAAGGCTCAGCTGTCCCCTGCGGGGCTCCTCCTCACTCAGGTCCCCGTGCACTGAGCCCAGCTGAGCAGTGCCCCCCACACCCTCTTCACGTCCCCTCTCTTTTGTTGAGTGTAGGTCTCAGTATCAGAAAGCTCCCCCCCCCCCATTGACCTGTCCCTCTCCTTCCCCAAGAATGTGGACTCCCTAGGGCAGGCTGTTGAGAGCCACACGGAGCGCAGTCCTCTTGTCCCTTGAGGGTCGGCTGGTGTCTTCACCACTGTCCTCTCCTTTGCCCCAGATTGAACTTGCCCCCCCTCCCCCTGGTTGGTAAGTCGTCGTCGTCGTCGGAAACGTCCCTAAATTCGGGTGTTCACGGTCTGGGAGGTGGGCCTTTGGCAATAATCACCACAGGAGGTCACGGGTGGGGCCCCATGGTGGCTGCTGGCTGCCCTCGTCCAGGTTGTGAGGCAGAAGTCCCCACCAGCTGCACGCCCCGCTCCTGGACGCCACCCGCAGGGCCAGGACCCGAGAACTCGGTCAATGCCGTGTCTCAGCTGCGAGCTGGCCCAGACGGACGACGGCTCCTTTTCCTTAAGCTTGCCTTAACTGCCCACTGCAGGGTCCTCCTGCCCCTCCCAGGTCCAGGCGCCGTGACAGGGCTCCCTGGCGGCCAGGCCACACCGCCCGCCTGCTGGCCCTGCTGGCCCTGCTGGCCCTGCTGAGAGAAGCCATGGGGGCGCCGGCAGAGCGGCAGCTGGGTGGGCTGGGGCCCAGGCGGCAGCCAGGGACCACACAGAACCCCAAGTAGACACGGGGCGCTCAGCAGCCGAGGCCACTGACCTGTCCCCGTGGGCGGCCAGGCCCTGTAGGCGCAGAGGTCTGCCGCAGAAAGCCCGCCCCTCAGAGCGCCACAGGCGTGAACCTGTGAAGAACTCCACCTTCCGCGGCCTGACCCGCCAAAAAAGAAAAAAAAAAACCGGAAGTGGGCAGAGCCAATGGGATCCGAGACTCGACAGCTGACCAATAGCGTTAGACTGTTTCCAGCTCTAATTAGCATAAGCTTGGACCAATAGCATTGGTACTTTTTTCAAACCCTAATTAGCATAAGTTTGGAGCCATAGCATTGGTTCCTTTTTCAAACCCTAATTAGCATAAATTTGGAGCCATAGCATTGGTTCTTTTTTCAAACCCTGATTAGCATAAGTTTGGAGCCATAGTATTGGTAGGTTTTTCAAACCCTAATTAGCATAAGTTTGGAGCAATAGCATTGGTTCTTTTTTCAAACCCTGATTAGCATAAGTTTGGACGGATAGCAGTGACTCAAGTGCTATATAAACCTTGAGACTTGGATTTTTCCGTGGGAGAAGATGTGTTTTGGTCTGTGTCTTGCTGTGTAGCAGGGTTTTGTTTCTGGTTTTTCTTTTTCAATAATTCTGCTTATTCTGGTCTGTGGATTTGATTTTTCACATTTGGTATGAGAACCAATAAAGAAGAAATTAAAGGTGAACCTTGAGGTGCTGCCTAGCCTACGCTTGAGAGTGCCAACACTTCCTGGCTGCCTATGTAGCCCCCATCCACCAGCAGAAGCCGAGAAACTCTGGTCTCACCTGCCAGCAGAAATGGAATCAAGTTTCAGTCAAAACTCTGGTTCCAAACGTAGGCGGTGGCTATATGAAGCCCCTGTGCTGAGCCCTGTGAGGCGGGTCCTCGTGTGCCTCCGAGTGTCTGGGTCATCTCCAGCCGGACTGGCAAAGACCTTTCCATTTCCCTCCAGCGCTGGGCATGTTGCAGGCACAGGCATTATGAGTTAATACATCTCTAAAAATTAAGCACTGAATCGGGCCCTTTATTTATAGCTCATTTTACAAATGTGAATTAAAGTGGCCCAGGCTTATGACACACTCAAATTTATTATCCTCACTTGATGGCTTGGATAGTTAAATACTTCAGTGAATAAACTCAGAATTCATTAAGTCTCATTTTCTCATATTTCACATATTTGCAATCTACTCTCTTTCCTTGGCAGTTTTCAAACAAGAAAATTAAGCCTGGCTCTGAAATTTATGGATGTGTTCTTCTAATACTCCTTTAATTAGAAACTCATATGTGGCTTCCTAAGGAAGCCACCCAGAGAGATAAGTTGTATAATTTGAGCTACCTTATTGTACGGCGGCTTCCTAATGCCATTTTTCTTAAGCTCTTATTAGCTCTGCAACGCCAGGGAGGTAGAGTGGAGAGACAGCTCTGTAGCCAGGAGGGCTAACTTTCCACCCCTGGGTTGATTTTTCAGAAGGTTTGGTAATTGTTAATGGCTTGAGTGTGTTTAATGCAAATGGAGATGCAGAGCTCCCCGAGCTCCCAGCCAATGTGGCGCTTGGGGTGGGGGGTAATTTGGAGAAAGGTTAGCCTTTCTGTGGGGAAAGAGATTCTCCATTTCCAGGTACATAAATCTTTCTAAATCCATTCTGTCAACCACTTGGACTGGGTAGGGTGCCATCTTGGGGATCCTGTTAACTATGGCAAGAGAGAGGAACTGCCCAGGTCCAGCTGGGAGGGCTTAGGTAATTCCAGGAGCCCAGGGCCTGTACCTCTCACATCAGGCATGTCCGCTGCTCAACTGAATCCCCCTGGCACCCCAAGAGCAGGCACTACGATCATGCCTGGCCTACAGAGGGGGAACTGAGACTTTGAGAAGTTAATATGCTCAAAGGCACCCAGCCAGGAACATGGGAGAAAAAGGAATTGACTCTCAGTGCTATGACTCCAGAGTTCATGCTCTTCCCCACCGCAGGAGAGTTCCCCAGAGAAAGAATCGACAGGGTGTAAGTAGGTAGACTCATGTAATTGTGGAAGTTCAAGGCCAAAATTTTCTGGGTAAGCCTGCAGTCTGGAGACCAAGGGAAGGGCTGCAGTTGGAGTGCCAAGACAGTCTGGCGGCAGAATTCTTCCTTGCTCAGGGTGGTTCCTCTTTGTTCTGTTCAGATCTTCGACTAGTTGGACAAGGCCCACCCATGTCATGGACGACAATCTGCTGGACTCAAAAAGTCCACTGATTATTTAAATGTGAGTCCTATCTCCAAATCACCCTCACAGAAACCCCCACAATAATGCTTGACCAAATACCTGGATGCCATGGCCCCACCAAGTTGACCCACAGAGTCAGCGTTACCGGGCTGAATTATGTTGGAAGGTTACTTACTAACAAAGGGATGGTGGCAATGAGGACATTGACGCGATGGGTGTGAGTGGCCCCAGCCCCTGCCCCTGTGCCCACCTGGGCGCACACACCTGGTCCTTGGCTCTGAGTCCCAGCAGGCACAGGGAGAGCCAGGTGACCATGCAGCCTGGAGACCAGGGTCCCTGGGATGAAGGTGCACCTCTGCTGGCAAGGGCCCTCCTGTGGTCACTGCACTGGGGGGGGATGCCGGCCTCCCTGTCACACTGCCAGGTTGATCCGCAGTGCCCTCAGGGAGCTGGCCATGGGGCTAGATCCTGCTGCCCACACACGCCACCTGCAGGTACCAGTGTCAACATGATTCATGCCACGGAGTGTCCACTCCCTAACCTGCCCCGAGACACCAAGACTGACAGACACAGCTGCTGACGGAAGGAGTGGACGGCCACAGCACGGGAAGGGGGAAGAGAGCGGGGAGGGGGAGGAGGAGCTGAGCAATAGCATTGGTCCTCTGCCGGGGGGGAGCCAGGTGGGGCAGAGGACAGAAACCTGCCAGAAAGTTCCGCCAAGCCCTGGACCATGGGAGACAGGAGCCAGCCAGCCGGCCAGGGCCTTGGAAACTCCTGGTGTCAGGACAGACCTCCCTAGTGGTCCAAGTGGGGACACTGAGCTTGTGGCTCCAGCCTCACTCCCCGGGTGACGACGGGGACAAAAGGAAGAGGGGAGAGTACATTAGGAAAAAGCAGTGTCCCCGGATGAGGGCCACTAGCGTGTGAGCTGAGAATTGGGGGTTCCGTGGGTAGCCAGGTGCAATACAGAACTGAGCTTATAAGAACTTTTTTAAAAATAATTTTTTTTTTTTTTTTTTTTTGCATTGCTGGGATGACACCCAGGTCCTGGTGCATGCTGGCTCTGCCCCTGAGCTCACCCTCAGCCATAAGAAACCTCATCACTCTCTCACGCTGTCGAGACAGCTCAGCGTGTGATCATGGACTTGTCCAGCGTGGCACAGAGCAGCGTGGGTGTTGCTGAACTTGAGCCCCGGGGACGAGCTGTGTGTGGCCTGAGCTGTGTGTGCCTCAGGCTGGTGCTGAGACTACCCAGCCGCTGCGGAGCTTCTGCAGCTCCGTTGTAGAGCTGAGGCCAATCCTCTAGGGCCGCTGAGCAGCTCCGCCTTTCTGAGCCAAGGTTTCCCTGTTGGTGGTCTGCTGATGAATTACCCATGCACCCGGGTCGTGGGGACGATGAAGTGAGGTCACGCACGGCCAGTGTGCAGTCGGCACAGCTCGGGCCACGTGCTCCGGGGAATACACAGCCTCCAGCTGAGCTCAGGTCGACTCTGCGTCACAGACGGGAGGAAATGAGCTCAGGCTCCTCCACCTGACCCAGAACACGCCAGCGAGCTCCAAGTACAAGACGTGGGGCGGGGGGCAGGTCACCAGGCAGCAGATGAAGATGGGAAGGCGAGACTCTCAGCCAGGAACAAGCAGATCGATGTGGAGGAGAGCCCCGGGTCCTGGCGCGCTCTGAAAGCCGATAATAAAATTCAAAATCAATGGGGAAGCTGACAGGAAACCGATGGGGAGGCCACAGGCCAGGCGCCAAGCCACCCCGGGCCGGGAGCAGCGCTGGCTGGCTCAGGGCTTCCTGATGAGTGGATCCTCAGAACTCACTGCCGTCCGGGGACCCAGACCTGGGACCCGCCATGCTGCTCCGTCCACCCACCCCTCCTGCGCCAAAGCCTGGCGGACTGTTTCCCCCAGCATCCATTCCCGCCACGTGGGGCTTTTGGTTTTGATGGGACAGGCAGTGTGTCTGGCAGAGAGGTTCAAAGTCTTTCTCAGCTGACCGGGGCGGCCCCAATTTATTTACCCCTGCAAATGTTTCTCTCTTTTTTGGTACCAGGGATGGAACTCAGGGGCACTCGACCACTGAGCCACCTCCCCAGCCCTATTTTGTACTTTATTGAGACACAGGGTCTCAGTGAGTTGCTTAGCCCCTCACTTTTGCTGAGGCTGGCTTTGAACTCACGATCCTCCTGCCTCAGCCTCCCAAGCCGCTGGGATGACAGGCATCGCCATGGCAACCAGCTCCTAAAAACATTTCTGAGCCTCTTCCTTGCGCCAGGGATCATGGTGAACTAAGCCAGTTCCTGTCCAGAGTGCTCACAGCTGGAGGGAGGCAGGGCAGGAGACGCTGACCACCCAGCGCAGCAGGTAGACAAGGACCGTGGAGAGCTCGGGGCAGAGGGAGGTAGGACACTGCTGAGCCCTTGGTGTCCACCCTGTTCAGTGGGGTCACAGGGCTGCCGTGATGCTCTGCAGGAGGAGAGTGGGAAGGAGGCTGGAGAAAGGGGACAGGGGAGAGGCTCAGAGAGGGACATGGAGAGAGAGACACACACACAGCATGTGACAGAGAGAGACTGTGGGTGACAGGAAGCGAGAATCCCGTGCACTCAGAGACAGCAGTGGAAAGAGTGAGTCGGTGTAATACGTGGCGGAGAGAGAGGGGGGTACCTGGAGACAGAACAGACCCAGGAGGTGAGTGTGCATCACAGAGACCGAGAGACAGGGTGCATGCAGAGACCCCCGCACCAGGAGACACAGAGAGGATCGCGGCAGGGCCCGGGGCTGCCTTTCCAGAGCTCCTGCCCGGCTTTGTAGATCTGTTCCCGGCTCCATGTGGCTTCCATCTTTGAGTTTCCAGAAGTGTCACCAGGATCCCCAAGAGCCGGCCCCGCCTTTCCAGGCCTTCCGAGTTCCACTCCCAAACAGTCCCGGCTGACCCGAGGTGGGCGGGTCACCGTCACCCACACAAGTTCGACTCTGCTGTCTCTCCAAACACAACGCGGGGAAAGAGAAGTGGAGACTTAAATGTAGTGGCTGACGTCACCTTGGCCAGGAGTGTGTGTGGGCCTGGGCTGTGGGTCACGAGCGTCCCCGCCTGTCCCTCCAGGGGCCCTTCCTTGACCTTCCTTGGTTTGAGGACAAGGGGGAGGGAGGGAAAGAAGGAGAAGTAGCAAGCAGACCCGTGAGCACCGAGCTGGGGTTCTGCCGCTGCCGAGCTGCACCGTTGACTCCAGCCGAGGTCCCTGGTAAATTGAAGCCACATGCGAGTGCACTGTGTTGATTTCATGCTCTGTTTAGAGTGAAAACACCCAGGCCCCGGCCCAAGGTCTGAAGAACCGAGGCCGGTAATTAACTCGTAAGGTCTTAAGCTAACAAACGACTTCCCCTACAAGCCAAGTGTCAATCGAACCTGATTCATGACGTCGCTAATTGGTCTTCTTGGCTTTCACACTCAGTCCAGAGACATCGGATAAATAAATAGACTGCGCTGCGTCCCCAAATTGCCTCTTTCTCAAAGATAAAGGACAGAAGAGCAGATTGAAACCAAATTAGCGTCCTTGGGCGGGCGGGAACAGGGGTGAAGAGGAAACAGCGTGGGGAAATCACCGGGTCCTGGCGTTTCCCAAGGAGAAACACAGCCCCTGGACATAGAGCCTTTTCCTCTACGCCGCCCAGGGGACAGGAAGGGCCAGGTGGCCAGGTGGCTCCTCCGTCCATCCTTTTTAATTTTTGCTCAGTGAAACCCAGGCCCCACGGCCTTTCAGCAAGAATTACAAGAACCCTTCGCCCCAACTGCAAAAAGCCACATTTATCCCAAATATCGAGATCGCTCAGGTCCCACCCCGACTCACTGTCGTCTGTCTCCAGCCAAAGGTCTCGAATGTGCCGCTCTGGTGAAAGAAACACAGTGAACTGGACTCCGTCACAATGAGGTACCATGGCTCTCAGCCACCGCCATCAAGAAAGCCAAGAAATGACCCACCAAGTCCAAGAGAGTCTTTGCAAACTGCACACCTGACGAGGGACCTCTTTTCACAAAGTGGAAGGCGCGTTCACATCCCAATGACAACAATACAAATCAGCTTAAAAACGGGCAGAGAGTTCTGAGAAGACACACCGGGGGCGAGTGAGCCCCCGAGAAGGTGCCCACCAGAAGGTGCCCACGGGCACCGGTCACCGGGGAAATGCAGGCAGATCCAAGCCACAGTGAGGCACCAGGTCATGCCCCCAGGAAGGTCATCAGCAGATACAAGAGGACAGGAGTCGGTGGGGACATGGAGCATGGCACGATCAGAGATAAGCCTGGTGCTGGAGGTACAATGTGACATCCCAGGCCCGGGGAAAGGACTCGTCTGCAGGTGTGTGGCCATGTGTGTCACCCCGAGAAGGAGGCTCGGGAAGCGGGGCCCACAGCTCTGACGTCATGGCTTCTGGGTGGAAGGGGGATTGGTGCACAGGTGAAGGGGTCTTTGGCCATTTGGGGATTTTTTTCCCTCTGCATTTGTGACGGTGCAGAGGTGAGGTGTCCCCCAAAACTCCATGTCGATGCAGAAGTATTCAGAAGTACCACGACTGGACGGTGAGAGCTGCAACCCCATCGGTCCGGCCGAGTCTGAATGGACCCACGGGGGGTAACTGTAGGCAGATGGGCATGACTTCTTAGAAAAGTGGGTCACGGGGGACACCTTGGAAAGGCGCAGCTTCCCTGTGGCCCTGGCCCTCTCGGCTTCCTGACCCTCCATGAGCTGAGCAGCCTCCCTCCACTGAGCCCTTGCACCATGAAAGGCCTCGCCTCGGCCCACAGCTGTGGAGTCTGTGGACTGAGATCTCCGAAACTGTGAGCCCCACGTAAACTTTCCTCCTCTAGGTGGTTGTTCTTGGGTACGTTGGTCCTGGTGATGCAAAACCTGACCCAGCGTTAGTTCACTGTTACTTAACAAGTATATGTTAAAAAAAATGGGGAGGAAAAAATATCCCTGAGAAGTGGTGTACAGGAACTGTCTGTAGGGGACCCGGGTGCTCAGCGGAGGGGGTCACCCCCGAGGTCTGCCAGGATGAGGCAGGAAGTGTGTGGGAAGGTTGTTTGACTTGGAGCTCAAAGGCTGGGTGGGACTTGCCTGGGCAAGGAGCCCTGAAAATGGAGGTGGGAGTGGGGTGGTGTTGTGACAGGTCCCATCCATATTGCCCAGGCTGATCCTACCTTGGTAGGTTTAAAGCACATCCATGCATTAACCAGGTTGCATTAACCAGGATGCACTAACCAGGATGCACTAACCAGGTTGCACTAACCAGGATGCACTAACCAGGTTGCATTAACCAGGTTGCATTAACCAGGATGCATTAACCAGGATGCACTAACCAGGTTGCACTAACCAGGTTGCACTAACCAGGTTGCATTGACAGGATGCATTAACCAGGTTGCACTAACCAGGATGCACTAACCAGGTTGCATTAACCAGGTTGCATTAACCAGGATGCATTAACCAGGATGCACTAACCAGGTTGCACTAACCAGGTTGCATTGACAGGATGCATTAACCAGGTTGCACTAACCAGGATGCACTAACCAGGTTGCATTAACCAGGATGCACTAACCAGGTTGCACTAACCAGGATGCACTAACCAGGTTGTACTAACCGGGATGCATTAACCAGGATGCACTAACCAGATTGCATTAACTGGGATGCATTAACCAGGATGCACTAACCAGGTTGCACTAGCCAGGATGCATTAACCAGGTTGCGTTAACCAGGATGCACTAACCAGGTTGCACTAACCAGGATGCACTAACCAGGTTGTACTAACCAGGATGCACTAACCAGGTTGCATTAACCAGGATGCATTAACCAGATTGCATTAATCAGGTTACACCAACCACGTTATTAACCAGGTTGCATTAACTAGGATGCACTAACCAGGTTGCATTAACCAGATTGCACTAACCAGGATGCATTAACCAGGTTGTGTTAATCAGGATGCACTAACCAGGTTGCACTAACCAGGATGCACTAACCAGGTTGCACTAACCAGGATGCACTAACCAGGTTGCATTAACCAGGATGCTTTATTTTGGATTTATCCCTGTATAGCAACTGCAGAGAGGCATGCACAATTTATTTTATATAAGAAAAAGAGGGAAAATGAAAGGGAGGAGGGAAGGCAAGGAGGGAGGAAGAGAGGGAGGGAGGGAGGGAGGGAGGGAGGGAGGGAGGGAGGAGGGATAAAGAGGGGGAGGGAGACCCCACGCCCAAAGGAGGAAACCTGGGGTTGCCTGAAGCCAGCCGACCTGTTAAGCCATCGAGGAAGGAGAGAGGGTTCTAGAACCCCCTGGGTTTTACATACTGCAGTTCTTTCCCGATGGAATTTTCAGAAAAGCAGTGACCTCACCGCTGCCTTTCCTAATTCTGTTCCCTGTGTCAGGCTTCATGACGCATGACCGTGTCTCTGAGGCCATCTGCAGCTGGACTGGAGCTTTCTGCAGCGCCTCTTCTTGGCCCCCGGTACGGGTGGGTGCTCCTGCCTCCCCCACGCCCCTCGAAGTCTCAGGTCACATTGCCAGCTCGCTCTGGCCTTGAGCAGCTGGCAAAATGGCCAGCGTTGGTTCTCGCCGGATGCAAAGCCTTGGTCAAACTCCCTCGGGCTGTGTGCTGGATCCCCGTGCAGAAGGCCCCACGGGGTCCTCCGAATCCCTGCCCGGGGTTTCTGGTCATTTTCTGTCACCTCACTGGCACTCTGGGGAAACGCTCTGTAAAAGCAGGCCGGGCACGGGTACCAAACACTTGGGCTTCCTCCCAGCGTGGACTTGCTTGAGTTACAATATTGTCTCAAACTCATGACTGGAGCCTCAAAGTCCACCAGGCTAGGATGGCAGCCAGGGTGGCCGTCCACCCTTTTCAATTTTAAATTGAATTAAATCTTGGGTTGTTGGCCTGAATTAATTGTTCAATTTGCAAAAAAACAATCAAACCTATTCTGTAAGTCGTACCAGATGTGGAGTATGTTGTTTTTTTTTTAAAATCCAGCAGCAGAGAAAAATTACTTTTAAAATGCAAGCATTTCGTAAACAGAGAGACTCTTGGGTGTTCTTTCAGAAAGGAAAGCATTTCTAAAGCGCTGTCCTTGAACCTGAATTACCTTCCTTCCTTGGAGCCCAACAGTTGACGTTGAGCAAGGCCATGTAAACAGGTTGTACATAAGTAGTCTGCGGGATGGACAGCCAGCACTACCGGCCTTGAGTGTATTTTAAAGGCCTTTGATCAGCGGGAAAGAAAACAAGCCGCGTGCCTTGTCACCTCACTGCTTGGAGAGTCACCCAGAGTCTGACCTAGTCTGACCTGCTCCGTCACCTACCTCCCTCGACACCCGACCAGTTCAAGTCAAGTCCTGGTGACGGCAAAAATCCCCCTTTTTTCCAATCCTCAACTGGTGTTTTCTTTCCTGAAAAATAAATACCCTCAAATGCCTTTCAAGTGGTTAATGTGAGATAATATCTCAGCTTTTATGACGGAAGGTCTTACCATCCCATCTTTATGAAAGATGCTTCGACTTAAAAAAAAAATATTAGAAGTTATTTGCGTGAGAAGAGCTACTCTTCATAAATACGAGGCTGTTAAAGCATCCGTTAATCTTGATCCTCCAGGCACAGGGAAGGCAAGGAGAAGACTTGAGGATAAATGGTTTTCTCTATAGCCAGAGGCAAAGCGTGCACAATACAGCCCCCATTCCTCCAACAACGGGGATAAATCTATGTCACGGGTTTCCTTCCTACGGTGCCCGTTAAACCAGGGCCCCGTCAAACAAGCACTCCATCCTAATATAAACAGCACAAAGAGGAGCGCACGTCGTGGTCGAGATTAATCCATTTGAGGAAGTCAACTCTAGATCATTTAGGCAAATCATCCCAGTATATCCGTGGTGAGGACCGATTCTCAGCCTCGTGTCTGAATTATACACCGTCTTTCACTTCCATGACCCTCGATAACCACAGGGACTTTTACCTCCAAGTGATGCCCAACCAGAGAAAATTGCATCGTCCTTCACACATGTTTACCTTTCTAATCCCCCAAGGCAGAAAGCACAAAATATACATTTGGGAGGCGAAGACAACATCAGGAAATCCACCAACCCACCATGGAAAAGGCGCGGGGCAAGGGGACCCAAGAAGATGGGGGCCCTGGGGTGGGCATTCGAGGGTGGGTGCGAGAAGCAGGTCCGCTGCTTGAGAGCGGGCTCAGTCTTCATTATGACCCGTGGAGTCAGGGGCCAGGTTTGACTTTGGATCTTGCATTCAGGTTTGCATCACTGCGACCAAAATCCTTGAGGAGAACAACGTAGAGGAGGGAAAGTTGATTTTGGCTCGTGGATTTATAGAGGTAGAGGTTTAGTCCATGGTCAGCAAAGTCCCTGGCTTTGGACCCCATGTGAGGCAGAACAATATGGCGGAAGGACATGGAGGAGGAGCCCAGCCCGCCCCATAGTGGACAGGAAGCTGAGAGAGGAAGAAGTGGCCAGACAGAAGATGAACCCTCCGGGCAGCCTCTAGTGACCCGCCCTCTCATCACACCCCACCTGCCTACAGTTACTCCTGGTCAGTCCATTCCAGCTGGAATGGACTGAGTAGGTTCCGCTCTTGCAGTCCAACTGCTTCACCTCTGACCAGGCCTACATTAACTCAGGAGCTTTGAGGGACTCCTCATACCCAAATCATAACAATTCACCCCTGGTCCCCGCAAACCCATGTCCATCTCACAATGCAAAATGCGTCCTTGAGTCTGCAGTAGGTGTGAGCACGGAAACTCCTGAGATGCCCTCCAGTCGTTTTTTTTAAATTTTCTCTGTGCAAAGTACTTAGTATCTCTTCAGTGGCTATAAGCTCTTTTACTACCACAGCTTCCTTGGCCCAAATTGTATAGACTTTTTCTGGCCAAACCGCCACGTTTTTCAAATCTGTCAGCTCTTCACTCTCTTCCTGATTCTCACGGTGAACCTGGCTAAAAGCTGTCCACAAAATCCACACCCCTGACTTAATGCTGGGCTGCCTTGGAATTTCTTCCCCCAGATGAACTACTGCGTCACCTTTAAATTCAGCCTCACGTAACATCTCAGGACGCTGACAAAATTTTAGACAAGCTCTTGGCTAGAATGGAACATGAAGGGCCTCTAGTCCAATTCCCAACAGACGCCTCCTTCCCGCTGAAACTTCAGGAGCACAGTCTTTACTGTCCGCCTTCTGGTCTTCTGAGCTCCCCCCCCAGAATTACCCATTAGACTCTACTTACAAGGTTCTAAGGCTTCTCCAGCCTGTGTCCCACAATTTTTTTTTCAAATACCTTTCACAAATCAGCTCCAAAGGCTTCTGAACCACATGGGCAGGTTAGTCACGGTAGCGACTCCACTTCTTAGAACCAATTTCTGTGTTCATCTGTTTTGCACCATTGTGACCAAAATGCCCGACAAGAACAACGTAGAGAAATCTGATTCTGGCTTACGGATTTAGAGGGTTCGTCCACGGTTGGCTACATCCTGGGTTAGTCCACGGTTGGCGGAGTCCACGGCTCTGGGCCCCAGGGAAAGCAGCATCATGGCAAAAGGACATGGTGTGTGTGTGGGGGGGGTACTGCTCACCTGGGTGCAGCCGGGAAGCAGAGAGGGGAAGATGATCCCTTCTGGGCAGCCCCTAGTGATCCCCCTCCCCCAGCCACCCTCACCCCACCTTTGTAAGTTCCCACCCTGTCGGTCCATTCCAAAGAGGATGGACTTACCAGGTTCCAGCTCTCCCCGTGCAACCATCGCTCCTCTGAACAATCCTGCAGGAACACAGGAGCCGTTGGGGACCCCCTCACATCCAAACCACGCCAGATCTTTACTGGCCATAAAAGATGGGTTTGCTCAGCCAAATATCAGTATAAGCCAGAAACCAGGACATTCGCCTGCATCCAAGAATAAGCTGAGCTGGGCCGACAGGGCCAGCAACCTACAACTTTCGAGGACTAACCCTGGTGTAGGAACAGTAAATGCTGCACGGCCCTCTGCAGATGCAAAGAGCTTCCTGCTAAGAAGTTGATTCAGCTCCCGTGTGGAGCTCCAGAGAACAGAAGTCTCTCTCTGTGGCTTCTGCAGTCAATCTGCCGCTCGCTTGCTGGCTGACTCTGTGTCCTGTCCTTCAATTCTTTTTTTTAAACAACTATATTCATTTTATAGAGGAGGAAACAGAGTCTCTAGATCAAGGCAGGAACACAGACCTGTGACCACCCCCTCCAATCCACTCTACTAAAAAAAGGGGGGGTCCCTAAATAGCCCCCAAAGTGGGCCAGCCATGGTCTTGGCATGTTCCTCCACAGGCGAAATGCATGAAGACGCATCTTAAAGCAGGGTTGTCATGGCGATCTGACGGGGTCAGTTATCGGATTGGTATCCGGATGCTTCAGGCTGTAACATAAAGGGAAAATCCAACTCAGCATGGGGGAGATGCAGAAGGGCTTGGGTGGCCAGGGCAAGATGGCGAGTGAGGAGGACAGGACAGGGTCAGCACATGGAGCATGAGAGGGTCTTCCAGTGAGGTCAACTTCTGCTTGACGTAAGTGCCCGTTGACACAGGTGGGGACCCCGTCAGACAGACACTCCCATGCTTGTGCTCCTAAGCCGGGGATCCAATAGAAAAACGGAGACAGAGTGTGGACCGAGGGGCCACCAGGCAATCAGAGTGAGAAGACCATGGACAGGGAGGAGGTAGGAAAGGAGAACATCCCAACACAGAATCCCACTTGATTCCTAGCTCTGGGCCCTTCTCTTTGGAGAAGTCTGTCTCTGTGGCTTCTGCAGTAAATCTGCGGCTTGCTTGCTGTCTCTGTGTCCTGTTCTGCGATTGGCTGAATGGACCACTCCTAGACGGGAACAAGAATTGCTAGAACATCGAGCCGTTTATTGGTTCTGGAACCTGAGACATCTACATCGAGGGGTGGGTTTCAGGACAGGGTTGCTCTAGAAGGGAAAGGTCAAGCAGAGCTTCAGTTCCCAGGACTGGCTGGCTGCTGCCTTCCCCTGGCCCCGGGCCCAGGCTGGCCGTCTTCGGGGCAGAGAGGTGACTCAGTGCTGTTCCCTGTAGCACAGTTTCTTCCCCACAGTGCTGTGGGCAGACGGGCTGAGTCCTGAGCTCGCTCTCCTGGGGAAGCAGCCGCATAAGTTAGGTGACGTGGAATTTGACAAGGGACACGGCTCTCCCTGTGTGAGAGCAGGGACAGATGGCAGCCGGGGATCAGCCACCACGCCATGCCGGCAGCGGAGGCTGGTTGTCCTTCTCTGTGTGTGAAGGAGGTTCTTTGGCCACTCAGGATCCTCCTCCCAGCTTCTAAACCTTCCCAGTCACAGCAGGGACATTTCCAGAGCACCTCCTCCATCTGGCACTGGGCTAAGCCCTCGAGTCACCCCCTCAGGGGACCCTCACGCTGGCCTCCCTGGCAGAGCAGCGGGTATTACCATCTTACAGGTGAGCACGCCAACATCTGGAAAGGCCAAATAGAGAATTGCCTGATACATGCAGCCAGCCAACGGAGGGTGGTGGACACAGCCCCGTATTCCTTTGGATTTAGAGAACTTAATAATAAATGAAAATCTGGTATAAATTAAAAAAAAAAAAAAACAGGAGAAGAAGGACACAACTGGTTTTGCTTTCTGCACTGCTGAGTCGAGAGCATTCCACCCGGTCACCCTGTCGTTTCGTCAGCACGGCTCTTAGGAGCCTTCTGCCCCAGTGGGCACGGGTCCCAGGAATTGCCTCATCCCAGGGAAAGCGGTTTTGAAAACCTGGCTCCCCGCCCGACGGCCGGAGCTGGGGGAGCAGCTCCCCTGCCTGTCCGTCAGGCCTGCGGTTCAGCTCACTGTGCAAACTCTGGCGCTCAGCGGTCAGGAACAGCAGGGCCTCCCCGCCCAGCCGGGACACGACCCTGCCCTCTGGGTTCTCGGTCACCTCACGGCTGCACCTGCACCCCCTGTATCGGCCTCCTTGGTGTTTCAGGACCAGAACCAACGTGCTGCTAGCTCAGGGCCCATGCACCACCTCAGCCTCCCTCCGGAGCACCTGCTCGGTGACTTCCTTGAGGTCTCTGTCCCAACGTCCCCTTAGCAGAGAGGAAATCGCCGCCATCTTTGTGTGAAGCAGAACCCCTTCCCGCGGCCCGAGTGGCTTCCTTTCTCCGTGCCCAGGATTCAGCCTATTTGCCACGTTATCTTGATTGACAGCCTCTCTATTTGTATTCCCTCACTAGAGTGCAAATATTTTGACAAAGGGACTTGGGCTTTTTTACTGCTACATCCTCAGAAACTAGTATAGAGCCTGTCAGATATTTGGTGCTCACTAATGTGGACCAGGAGGACAAGTGCACCTTATGTCCTTTAAAAAAAAAAAAAAGTGTGTGTTTTTATGTGTTCCAAGTGTTTATGTCTTTTTTTTTTTTTTTTTTTTTTTTTTTTTGTACAGGGGATTGAACTCAGGGGCACTTAGCCACTGAGCCACCTCCCCAGCCTTTTTATGTATTTTATTTAGAGACAGGGTCTCGCTGAGTTGCTTAGCGCCTCGCTTTTGCTGAGGCTGGCTTGGAACTGTGATCCTCCTGCCTCGGCCTCCCGAGATGCTGGATGACCTAATTCTTAAAAACTCCTAATATCTAGCATACCCAAAGCTCTAAGAAGCCCTACAGAATTTGCTTAAAATCACTGGGACCCAAGTCTGATCATTTGACACTTTTGATAGAAAAATAGAGACTCACTGAAAGAGCCAAGGTCTGGTGGAAATCCCTGTGAGAAGCACTGACCTGCTCTCGTCTCATGTGACAGGTGAGGAAACCGAGCCCCCCAGGAACGCCGGGTGCTTTGGGGCTCCAGGGTGAGGCAGGGGTCCTGGGGACAGCTCCTCACCCCTGCTCTGGAGACACGGCCTCTCGCCCTTTCCCGAGGTGCATTGATCCGAGATCGCTGGGGCTAATCACCCTGACACTCCCATCAATAAGCCCTTCGGTGAGTATTAATGGGCGGTCTCTTCCACCCCCAGCCAGCAGCACCTTCATTGTGACACTGTGACACTTGGGGGTACTGTTTTCAAGAGCTGTTGATGGATTTCCTGAGGCCTGAGCTCCTGGGTCGACACGTTTTCCCAGGAAGTCTCCGTGTCCGCGATCCTTGCTGCTCTCTGAGTCACATTCTTGTCCTCTTGTTCTCCACACTGGAGACCTACATGCACCTCCTGGGGGTCCCTTCAGATGCATCGCAGTCACGGACCAGGGGAGCACGACCCTCGTGATGAGCCGGAGGACGGCATCGGTGGGAGCAGGACGAGGTGTGGCCGAAACGCCAGGCGACGTGGGTCTGGAACCAGCTCCGTCACCAGGCTGGTGTGAAAGGCAGACATCAGAAGCTTCAGGTCACACACACACACACTCGTCACTTCTAAATTCAGCACAGAGCCAGGGGACAAGGTGGAAGGTCTGGGGCCAGTTTACTGTCACTCATGGCCCAAATCACAGAGAAAGAAGGTCCATTAGGGGGTCAGTGTTTCCAGACCTCTCTGGGCTACTGCATCGGGACCTCTGGGTGTGGCCCTGGGAAGCGGGACTGGGTGCCCTCCTGCTATGACGATGCACCTCCTCCAGGGCCTGTCTCCTGCGTCCCTGCCTCCCGGTCCTTCTCAGGTCATCTCAGCCATGAAGAATTCTGTGCCCAAGCTTCACAGTACGAGTCTCTAACTGCCTCCCGGGCTGCAGGGCTGCAGGGCTGGGTACCCAGGCTTGCTGTCTCTGGGGTCTGTAGTTCAGCGTACCAAGTGACCAGTGGTGACCACAGGGTATTGCAGAATAGCAGACCCAGAGGAAGAGGGTGGGAGGGAGCTGGTGGCCGATAGGTGCACCTTTCTCCTGCCACCTAGATGACTCCGCAGCTGGAGCCCAGCTCAGTTCCCTCTCCAAGGGTGGATGTGCAGGCCTCTGTATCTGTGACCTCTTTCTCTGGCGGTCACTGCACAGGGGGATGTCTGGGGACCAGCCTGGTCTCTGCAGATGGTTAGGTGCTAGCAGCCGGGTCTCTGAAGGGATGGCTTTGAAAACTAGAATAATGTAAATCGCCTGCCTGGGCGGAAAACACTTTCGTGGAGAAGCGAACGAGGAAAACATTGCCTGGCACCGACTCCCCGAATACCCAGCCCTGTGCCCCTGGTGACGCGTCTTTAAGCAGCAAACGCTGTGATCCCCGGCCAATTTCTGCTGCTCCAAACTTGAACGGCGTTTCCCCAGCCAAGTCCTCCACTCAGGGCTGTGATGTAGCATCCCGCGGATGAGATCGCTTCTCGGAATTCATGGAGAAACGCTGCAGACCCCGCGTCAGGATGGGGCACAGCCTTCACTCCCCAGAGACAGGCACTGACCTGCACGTGGTCCCAGGCCTTTGGGAGCGGATCTGGCCCTGGGCGCACCCTGGGCCAGCCCGTGGCTGCTCCAACTGGCCAGTCTCCACCACATGTCTCCTTCGGAAAGAGGCCCAAGGAGTGGTTAATGGATGCTTTTGATCTTAAACCCCCGAAAGTGAACCCAACGTTCAAAGAGCGAGAAGCTTGTGTAATTAGAAGTTTGAGCTTGGGTAAGGCTCCAAGAAGGGCGTTGACTCCGTGGGGTCAATATGGGGAGAGGTTTCCTTGGAGGGAATCAGGGGAGGCGAGGCTCCTCTGGGTTGGAGCCGCGATCATCTTTGCAATCCTGGGGTGGCCATGTCCATCCCCGAGGACAGAGGATGCCCGCCGGGTGGAACTCTGAGCTGGGCGTCCACTCAATGGCTCACACTGTGGCCAGAGGCAGATCTCGGGGTCCGAATCACTTCCTGAACGTGCCCGGCGGTTTCCGTGGCAACGCCACCCCAATGCTGAGACCCGGCTTCCATTGCCAGGCTGAGGTCCAGGTGAGCGTCCCTGCCGCCAAGTGGAAGCTGACTCAAACCTGTCGGCTGGGACGCTCCGCACGTGGAAGAGGCAGCCGACGGGGTCTAAAAACACCTTCCAAGGTGGCTCATCCCCAGGAGGCTGAAACCTGACCCATCAGAGACTCCACGGGGCACTGCACCTGCACAGAACCTGCTTGTGTGTGATACGGAGGAATTATGATTCCTTCCTGCTGCAGATGACCTGCACTGGTGCCTCAGGGTAGAATTAACAGAGGGACGGGGTCCCACAGGAGGGAGGGCACCTACAGAGAAGGCAGTCAGGGTATTGCTGTTGGGGAGGGTGTGGGCCAGGGTCAGGGAGGCTGTAAGGGGTGGGCCTAGATGCAGTACAGGTTCCCGGCCCAGCTCCAGCCCTACTCAATCAGAACCCGTAGGGAAAGGAACCCAGGCATGGGGTTTTTTTCAAAAAGACTCCACCATTTTAATTTTCATCTAATCAAAGTTTTTGTTTTCTTTTTGGTACCAGGGATTGAATTCAGGGGCACTCAACCACGGAGCCCCTTCCCCAGCCCTATTTTGTATTTTATTGAGACACAGGGTCTCACGGAGTTGCTTAGCACCTCACCCTTGCGGAGGCTGGCTTTGAACTCGCCATCCTCCTGCCTCAGCCTCCCGAGCTGTTGGGATGACAGGCGTGCGCCACCATTCCCGAATCAAAACTTTTCTTTATACAGAGGAAATTGAGTCCCTGGGGAAGTCAAGTGACTTGTCCCCAATCCCAGAGTGCCGGTGGTGGAGACTGGAGCCAAAGGTCAGACTCCAGCCCCAGGGCAGCTCCTGAGGACAGCGTGGGCAGCCCTGGCAGCAGCAGCAGCAGGACCTCGGCCATCTGAGCCACGAGCCAGCCGGGCTTTGGCACCCCAGGTGTGCGTCTTCACCAGCGCTGCCTCAGTGGGTCCCACCCATGAAGGTCTAAGGCAGGGCATGCAAAACCCTCAGCCCGTAGTGACCGTCACCCCCGTCGGCACCTCTAACTCTCGTGACTATCTTCTGAGTCAACCACTACTATTTCCTTTCATTTATCTTTCTTTAGAAAACCAGACCTGGCCGGGGCCCCGTGTCTCAGTGTCACCTAAGAGACTGTGAACGGGTCGCCTCCCTTCTCCAAGCTTGGGCTCCTGGCTGTAGGTTGGCACTGCCAACGTCCCTCCCCTATGGCTGGTTCAGGAACTACAGAGGACATCTTCAGGAAGGCCGTGGACACCACCTAAAGCCTGTATAGGATGCATCACCACCTGTGGAGAGGAGGGCTGTGTCCTGGAACCCTAAGTCAGCCGCCTGAACCCCCCTGGATTTACCACCCAGGGAGAGAGGAACGCGCCCTCTGGGCCTGTTACTGTCCAGCTCCCGCGAGCCCCTGCCGTCCAGGTTGAGTTCACCGTCTGTGGCCGTAGCCGCTCTTCCCTGGACCTGCTCCAGTGATCTGCAAACGCAGCCCCAGCCCAGGACGCTGAACCCCGAACCCAGGGCCTCTTGGGCCACACGCACAGCCACGTCCCTCATCTAGAACTCTTGGGCCACGAGAGGCCACACCTTGGAACCTTTCAGGTATCAGGTGAGACCCTACCTGTACCGCCTGCCACATCCTACCCAGCATCCGGACCTGGGAGCTCTCAGAACAGCACAATGTGGCGCTCTTCACGCTGAGTGGACGGAGGCGATTCCAGGTCACTTCCTGCCGGATGAAGTCAGCTCTGGGGACCGGGAAAGCCAGGCTGAGTTCAGCTCTCGCTGTCCAACGGCCGACCGGGAAAAAAAAAAAAGGGTCACGTTTTCAGAGCTCCCGGGATTTCTGCTTTTCGGATGAGTGGCAGTCGACCTGACCCCGTGTATTTGACGAGCAGCAGAAGCAGGCCGAGTGGGCATCCGCCCACAGCGCTAGAACTCGAAGGGATCCCAACAGGCGGAAGTTCACGTTCAAGGAAAGCAGCCTCCTGTGTTAGTAACTGCAGCCCTGCCTCCTTCTGCCTTCCTGAGGGAGGCCGTCAGCACCGAGGCTCTAGACCTCAACCGGTGTCACGTTATTGCCTCGCTTGACGTCCTCCCTGGCCTCTCCACACTCACCTCCTTAGCCTGATTCACCAGGCCTCTAGTGATCTAATCCTAGCCTGGCCTCGTCTCACGCCCTGACTTCCCTCCAGGAGTAACGCGTTCTTGGCAGACCCTCCACACGGCCATCGGCCGGGGGTGCTGATGGCCCCTGCTTCATACTGCTGCCACCCCCAGTGGGTCCTGCCTCTCACCCTCCTCTCACCCCTCCGTTTCCTGCACAGGGCTGAGCAGAAGTCAGGATGTGGCTGTCCTCCCAGGAAACCAGGTTCCGCAGCCGGGTGTCCCCACCCACGCAGAGCAGGTGCTCCAAGCACCCATGTCCCACCCACCAGGCACCCCCAGCCCTGCCCAGACCCCCATGGCTCCTGGGCTCCCGATGGCTGTGAAGCCACCGTTCTCCCTGTTTCTGAGTTTCATTTACAAGAGAGAAAAGCAGCTACCGATGGGTTGGGACCCCCGTGACTGTGGCATCTTACAAGGGAAGAAACCCGACCACTCTGGCCTTCCTGATGTGCTCCTGTCTGAGTTGGTAGTTCAATGCTTACTTGAAGGGTGGCCTGAGCCCCATCTCTCCCCCGAGGTGCCGGATGCTTGGTGCCACACGGCCAGTGGGCATCGGTGTCCCCCAGCTCACTCGAGGAAGGTCCTGTCGCTCACCCCAGGTCTTTCCTGTGCGCCAGGCCATTGGCTACAGGTCTGCAGGCTTCCAGGTGCGAGGTGTGCATAGGAAGGCGACTCAGACACTGGAGCAGAAGGAAAATGTCCCACAAGTGTCCCCAAGTGCCTCCCTCTCCCCCCCCACCCCCCGACAGAACTTCACAGAGGTGCCTAGCTCTGGCCTGGGCAGCGCTGCCCACCTCCGGGAATCTCTGTGCCTCGTCCACACCTGCTCACCCGGGTGGCCTCAACTCTGAGGTCAGCTGGCTCTCCGCCCAGCAGGACTCAGCCCCACGGCTCCCAGGCCTTCCCAACCCAGCAGACTCAGAGCCTTGTGTCATTTTTGCCTGCATCCCCGGCGTCATGGTCACGCTGCGGCCACCAAAGGACACCCTGACGTTGTCACCCCGGACCCGATTTCATGTGGAAATAGGGTTGTCGCAGAAGTGAAGGAGATCAGCTCGCTAGGGTGGGCCTGCCTGCCGTCGGAAGGGGCGTCTTCCGAAGAAGCGGAAATTTTGGACGCGGTCGCGGAGACCGCAGGTGTGACGTGCGGGCGCAGCGCCCAGAGGCTGCAGGGAGGCAGGTTCCAGCCTGGGCTCGCCCGGGACGGCAGGTCAGGGCTAGCACCAGGGCGGAGGGTGGGGGGCGCAGGGCACAGTCTTCCCCAGAGCCTCGAACAGGAAGGAGCCCGCCCAGCCAGCCCCGGCCTCGGACCTGCAGCCGCAGGCACAAGGGAGCAAACCCTGAGGGTTGGGGACCAGGCTTGGGGACCGTGTTACGGGGACCACAGGAAGCTCACCCTGGGCCCTCAGTATCTGTGGACTCCGCAACCTCGGATCCAGACAACTCTGGATGGAAAATATATATATTTAAATAAGTGTGTCTGCACTGAACACGTACAGATCTGTTTTTGCTCATTATCCCCAAACAAAACCACATGACAGCCATTCCTGTGGCCCTTACATCAGGTATTCTGAGCCATGGAGCTGCTACTGGAAGTAGACAGGAGGTGTGGGTCATGTGCTGACACCCATCATTTTATATCCGGGGCTGCAGCACCTGCGATTTGGGCGTCTGCAGAAGGTCGTGGACGCTCTCCCGGCCCCAGCACCCACCAGCATCTCTAGCCATGGCCCCTGGGAGACGCTGAGGGAATGACAGTCCCCCCCCCCGCCCGCTGCCCTCCTGGGTCCTCCCCCTGCTCCTCCCACCCCCTCTCAGTGCAGACCCTGCCCCTAAGTGCCCCTCCCCTCTCCTCCCCATATCATCCATATTGTCACAACGGTGGCCACAGGGTCTCAAGAGCAGTTCCGTTTCCCCGGGGAACCACCCTGGAGTGACCGTTCCTGGACTGGGGCCTGCCTGCTCCTTCCAGCGCCCCGGAGACCCGTCAGAACAAGCTCCATGGCTCGGTGACATCTCCCTCCAGCCCCGTGTTAGGGGCTGGACTCTCTCCAAACAGATCCGCTCAAGTCCTGGCCCCCGGTGCCTGAGAACAGGACCTTCAAGTCCTGACCCAGGGGACCTGAGATGGGACCTTCAAGTCCTGGCCCCTGGAACGGAACCTTCCTTGGGAGCCCGGTCTCTGAGGATGGCCTTAGTCCATTTCCAAAGCTGACACTGGGGAATTCACAGAGAACAGACGTCTCCTTTTGCTCACGATCCTGGAAGGTGAAAAGTCTGAGACTGGGCGGCCCCAGGGGGAGGGGAGGGGCTCCTCGGCTTTATAATGAGGGCAAGGATGGGGGGGGGCTCCGGCCTGCAAGAGGAATTGGGCCAAGTCCCCGCAGGGGCTCACCCCTTTCTGGCTATGCCGAGTGAATCCATGCGCAACCCAGACACCCGTCTCTAGGCCCCACGCACTGCCATGTCCAGGAAGGAGGGTCCAGCACGGGGCTCCCCAGCCGACATGTGGCCAAGCTAGGATGAAGTCGTAAGGGCTCGCGGTGGGCCTTCATCGATGGCCGGCATCCTCATGAGAGGGTCACAGACACGCGTGGAGAAGGACAGGTGATGTCACGGGTGCCCAGGAGGAAGACACTCGCGTGACCCTGAGGACAGAGGGAGCCGCCCCGCCGAAGCCAGGCGCAGCAGCTGGCGGGCAGCACCAGATGTGAGCAGAGGGCGGGGCCTGCCGACACCTCGACTTTGGACCCTGAGTCTCCAAAGCCGTGACCACGTGAGTCTCTGCTCTCTCTGGCCACGCGGTGGGTGATGGCGGCCCCACGAGAGTCGCATGGATGATGGCCACGCCGCACATAAAATGAGCTCTGACCCACATCCGGGAGCAGCTGGCTGCCACACACTGGGACCGGCCCAGGGATCCAGGCTGCGTCGGGAGCAGCAAGCCGGGGAGGCCCAGGGACACCGGAGCAGTCAGCCCAACCAGCAGGACGGGGCGAATCCATGACACTGCCCCGGCTCCTCCTCTCTGCTTCCACCCTAAAGCCAACCGCGGAAGCCAAGCGCGTGCTCCAAGCCAGTCCCACGGCATGACCCGACAGCTCTGTCCCAACAGCCTCCGGCAGGGCTCCCCTGCAGCTGTCCTGTGTCTCTGCCGGCCGCGAGCCTTGGTGACAAACACGAGCCATGTCCCCTGAGTGCCTTGCCACGGGGAACTCGCTCCCTGTCTTCCTTGTGGTCCACACCTGAGGACCCCAACAGGCAGCAGTTTCAATGAGGCAGCCATGGCTGGTGGCTGGGTCCTCCTCTTCCGCATCCTTCTCTGACACCACTTCGGGCAACTTCAGAAGGGAGAAGGGATTTCTAACATATTCGCAGACTGACCAGAGCATCTCGTTCCTCAGAACACCCTGAGCCCCTCGTGCCACGCCTGGCATACAGTAAGTGCTCAGTTAACAACCTGCTCAGTAGAGCTGACGGCTCCCTCCTCCCCTGCCTGTCTCGCTGTCACCTGGCCAGAGCACCACACTTCACCTGGGGACGTTGCTGGGCAGGACAGCCCTCCTGGTTACTCAATAACCGAGCAAAAGAGCTTCCCACCGGGCACCGCGGCCTGCCGTGGCTGGTTAATAATCCCAGCTGTTAATATTTATGAGACCCGAGGTCCAGCTGTGCCGTGCACCTCTTTACCAGCCAGCTCTGCAGCCCGGGAGTCTCCCTGGGGGTCCACCTGTCCCCAGGTACTGGGCTACTGAGACTCAGAGCAAGCGGAAGACCCACCCTCCTCCCGCCACTCATGTGACAACCTTTGCCCTCCTGCATCTTCCTGGTACTGATTTCCCTTCCGTTCCCTCTATATGAAAAGGTCGGCTTAGCTTTTCGTCACTGCAGGATTCTACTGTCCCCTCTCCAGGTAGCCATAGTGGACAGAAACATCCGACAGGAGCCAGGCACCCCGGGGGTCCCATTTCCCAGCTGGTCACTGGGGGATACTGGTTAGCTCCCCCCCACCCAGGGCCCTCCTGAGCAGAGCCTGGCAGGGAGGAGGTATTTGGGCTTCAACCCGCTGCCTGGGTGCCAGGGTTGGGGGTGCCTGAGACCAACCCGCCAAGTATCTCTCAGGGCCGTGGATTCAAAGCCAAGTGCAGCTCAGGGGGGACAATGTCCTGAGCAGCGTGAGGGCTGGGTCCTGGAAGGAAGCCATGCTGGCCTGTTCTGCAGGCAGCGGGGAGGAGCCGCGTGGGCTGGGGTGTCTGAGAGGCCACCCCGGTCCCTGCAGCTTCAGTGCTGACACAGGCTCATGGCCTTGCTCACCGGCCTGTCCTTATCAGAAAAACAAGATGATCAGGAGCAAGCTCAGTGGGTAAGTACCCCTGGGTTTAAGCCCTGGTACCCCCCCCCAAAAAAAAAGAAGTGATGGGTACAAGTTCAGACCTTGCTCTTTCCTCTGGCCCCTCCTTTCCAGCCCTGTCAGACTGCTCAGGAGGACACCCCCTTGAGAAGCATCTCATGGGGTTGTTCCCTTCATCCTCGGGGGACTGAGGCTCAGAGACATTCACTCCTCCTTTGCATAAGCAGATCTTGAGGACCAGGAGAGGGAGGAGGAGGACATCCACATGGAGCAGGCCTCTGAACGATGACCAGTGGGAATCACGTCACTTAAAAGGGCTGAGAACCTCTGTCCTGGGGACCAAAGATAAAGGGGAGCAGAGGAAGTTAGCAGAGCTGGGCCCTGGGGACCCCAAGGCGGGGCTCCAAGACCAGGACACACAGATAGCATGGAGCGTCCCTGGTTCCCGGCCTTTCAGGAGACCCTGGGCAAAGTCCCTTCCCTCTGCACAAGAATCAGGGATGTCCCAGGAGAATGAGTGGGATCTTCCGGAGAGTCGGGACCCAGGCAGAGAAACACTGGACAGGGCTGAGGGAGGAGAGGTTCATGAAAGTGCCATGAACGAGCGGAAGTTTCCGGGGACCCCGAGGGAGGCGCAGCACACTCTAGCCGATCCCGTGGACGGGCCTCGCTGTCCTCAGACCCAGGCCTAGAGGGACGAGGGCAGGGAGGGGCTCCTGGGAGTGCAGGAGCTCCAGGAAGTGGGCAGAAGTCTGGCCTCGGGGAGAGGAGCGTGGCCACTGCCCTGGGTCAGGGACAGAGGGCGTCAGGAGGAGGGAACGAGCCAGCCTCCTGAGCTCCTGCTGGTGCCTCCCACGGCCTGAGCCTGACCACAGTAGAAGCTGGAAGACAAGAGCTGGCTCCTGAATCCCTGAGGCCAGCCCTTCTGGGGGCACAAGCCAAGGTGGGAAAAGTGGTACAGGACCAAGGATGACTACCTACCAAGGAGCAAGGGAGAGGAGGCCATTTCAGAAGTCAAGATCTGTGGGCACAAGGGAAGCAAAACCTCAGAGGCCCTTTGGCCAGTTCAGAGGGGGAAATGGCTCTGACGGGAGAGACGGCGTCGCCTAATGTGGGTGCGTATCAAGAGGAAGTTGTGATCTGATCCTCAGTCTGTTTTGTGTTGCTATAACAAAAACACCAGAGGCTGGGAAACTTACACAGAAAAGAAGTGCAGATTGCAGGTGACAGGCTAAACAGGGTCAGGATGTGGATCACTGATCTCCTTGGACTTTATGGAGTGCTACCGAGGGGCCCTGGGGTGCCACCCAGGTCCCCCACCAGGAATGAGGGGTCTACCCTCCCAACTGCTGGTGGCCCCAGGCAGCGGCTGCCTCTGGGGAATACGGCCTCCTCACCCAAGGCCAGTCTCCTTTCTGGGGTGGCCATATCCGGTGATGGATCCACGCAGGGGTGTGTCAGCCCACGCCTCTCCCCAGCCGGCCCAGCTGCAGGGTCTAGGGCTGGCCTTCGCCGTCACTGAATGCCCCAGGCCCAGCTCCTCCCTGTCCGGCCTCCTCCTGCTCCTCTCCTAAGGCGTTGGCATCAGTCAACCAGCAGGTCCCGAGCCTCAACCTCTGTTTCCGGCCTCCACCTGCCGCACGCTCTCGAAGTTCACCACGCTCCTGTGCTCATCGGACTTGTCTGAAATCTGAGTAGTTCAGAGGCCCCTCAGAGGGCTGTGGCTTTGCTCTGCCTCAAAGACAGGATGCCCAGCAGGAAAGGTTATCAGACAAGGCCGGGGGAGGGCAAGGATGATGATCCTTGGGGTAAAGATCGCCAAACGGTTTCACAAGAGGGAGCTCTACCAGATGGTCCTACAGGGGTGGGGTGGGTTTTGGTACCAGGGATTGAACTCAGAGGCACTCGACCACTGAGCCCCCTCCCCAGCCCTATTCTGTATTTTATTTAGAGACAGGGTCTCCCTGAGTTGCTTAGGGCCTCGCTTTTGCTGAGGCTGGCTTTGAACTCGCCATCCTCCTGCCTCAGCC
Organism: Urocitellus parryii; assembly: GCF_045843805.1. Classification (NCBI taxonomy): domain Eukaryota; kingdom Metazoa; phylum Chordata; class Mammalia; order Rodentia; family Sciuridae; genus Urocitellus; species Urocitellus parryii. The sequence continues at coordinate 3,452,156 of NC_135546.1, forward strand.
TCCCCAGCCCCTGGGATGACCGGTGTGGGCCACCGCGCCTGACCATGCATAGTTTTACAAAGCAGGAGAGCTGCGTAGTCGTTGAGTTTTGGAAAATACTGGTTTGGGTGGGTTTCTTGGCTGCGGGCCCTGTCTGAGCGTTTCCTGTGCTGATGTGTCTTACTAATCTTTTGAAGAGTTTCCAAGTGTGGTGTCCCTAAGCGCATGTGGCCGTAGGACACCTGTCCCTTGTCCAGCACGGCAGCCTGTGCAGTGACGTGGAGGTGCTGGCTTCCAGGAAGGTTCCCTTGGGTAGAAGCTTCTTCCACTGCTATTTTCCTTTCTGCTCCCTTCTTTGCAACGTTATGGAGGAGGGAAAGGCCCCTGCTGAGCTCGGCCTGGGGCCTGAGGCAGGTGTTGGACAGGAGGCCTCCTGCAAGCCCCACTGGCAAGGAGAGACACAGACAGGTGCTAGTGTCCGGCTGCCCTGCTGGAGCAGTGACCCGGCAGCTCCAGGGGGGAGGCCAGTGGCCAAGCAGGCACTGGAGGCTCAGGCCCAGGAGGCTGGCTTACTCCAGAGCACATGGATTTTTCCAGAGCCTCTGCTTTCCTGCAGGCACCGATGCTTCCAGGAGAGCCGACGAAGGGACAGAAATGACCGGCAGCCCTTTCCAGCTGGCTGGGGCGCCACCGCCCATCACTGGCGGCCAGGGCTCTGGCAGCGGCAGCTCCAGCCCTGGAGACAGAGGTGTCCGGCCAGGCCAACTCCGTCTCTGCGGCTGGGAAAGCTCGAAGGCAGAGTTTCAGCACAAGCTTGGCTCCGCCACACGAAGAGGACACAGATCAGCCCCGATGAGGTCTCCCTGCCTCGCGAGGCCCCGGGCCAATTCTCAGCCATCTCCGTGGAGGGAGGGAGCAGCTTGCGCAAAACCAAACAGCAGGTCGTCCCAACTCTGCTTTTTTTACCTAATAGAATTCTAACTGCCACATAGAAACACAGAAATTGTGTCTGTTAGTGTTTTACTGTCAGTGTTCTGATACATGGATGTACATTGTATAAAAAATGCATGTGTCTGCAGGAACATCCCATCCGGACCGGGATGTTTCCACAGACGTGTAGCCTTGTGTGAGGGGTTGAATGCACCATGGCAGATCTTTATCAGGTGTTTACGGTAAGAACATTCAAAACCCTTTCTTGTAGCCTTTGGAGGTACCCTCTACCCAATCTCTATCTCCAGCGCTATGCAGTACCATGTTAAAACTTAATCCAGGACTGGGCGCGGTGGTGCATGCTTGGGAGGCTGAGGCAGGAGGATGGCAAGTTCAAAGCCAGCCTCAGCAAAACTGAGGCTCTAAGCAACTCAGTGAGACCCTGTCTCTAAATAAAATATAAAAAATAGGGCTGGAGATGGGGCTCCGTAAGTTCAATCCCTAGTACGAACACAAAACAAAACAAAAACTTATCCCATCAGTATGTACAACTATTAATGCACCAATAAAATAATGTGGAAAAATACCTTATTCCTTTCTAACTGCAACTTAGCATCCCACAGTCTAACCAGGGTTTTGTTGTGTCTGCATTTGACAATGAGACTCTCAGGCACCCAGAGTCCGGCTTGTGTGGGGTTTGACAATGTCGGGTTGTGGTGCACACAGCTGCCTTGGGTCTGAGAGCCTGATTCCAACCCCAGCTCTGTCCCTTCTTACCTGAGTCCTGCTAGAACCTGGCCCCGAAGCAAGGATCGATGCACAAGCGGCTCAGGTGGGAGGCACTGCTGGAGGGTGAGGTGCCCGTGTGGGGGGTGTCCATCGGGCCCCTCTCTGGCTCTGTCTTGCTGGAGAACTGGAAGACCACTAAAGCACAACCCGGTGACCCTCCCGAAGCAAGGAGGCTGGGCCGCCAATCTCATAACTCATCGGGCGGTCAATCCCCTAGCTGACGGCTGCTTCCAGAAGGGTCAACATCCTGGCCATTCTGGCCAGCCCATGCGAGGTGGGGAGGGAATCCACAGAGGCAGAGTGTCATAGTAGCAGGTGGCAGGACTGGAGGGTGGGCCTGAGGGATGTGGACAGGCCACCACACAGCCAGTGTGTATCTCTGTGAAATAGGTCAGGAAGAAACCAGCCTGACTGCAGGACCCTCCTCTGCAAACTGAGGATGGCGGACAGCATCCCTCAGAGAGGCCACAGACTCGAAGGCTAGGCTGGAGCGTCCATGCCCACGGCACCTGGCCTGGAGAGCTGGTGCTGGCAGCTGGTGGAAGGCCTGGGTTCTGCTCCACTTGGGCCTCCCTGAGGGCTGCTCAGGTGTCCTCCGAGATGGCAGCGGCTCCCCAGGACACATTGTCCAGGAGGGAGAGCAGGAGATTCAACGCTTCTACCCCCTGACCTGGGAAGCCAACCTCTGTCCTTTCTCTAGAAGCCTCTTGGACACACAGGTCAGCTGATTCATCACGGAAAGGGGTGACCCTAGGGTATGAGTGGCAGGAGATGAGGACCGTGGGGACACTCTCGGAGGCTGGCCGGCTGACACGTGACAAGTACACATCAGGGACTCGACGGAGCAGCTATTTTTATTCTAAGAACAAAAGAAAGACGCTCCGGCTCTGGAGCGTCAGGTTTTTACCCAGCTCCCCCAGCTCCTCCCTGGGGACAGATGGCTTGTTCTCTGCCTCGCTGACCTTCCCCAGAGCAGGTGGCACCTGGCTTTCAGCTGCGCGGGAGGCAAAGTAAACAGAGGCGCAGAGACACCCACCGCGCGGTAATGAAGCAGAGAAAGGTACGCGCTGCAATCACAGCCCCAGCTGTCCTCCGAGGTGGGCGTTAGGGCCGCGGGAACCTGTTAACGGGCAGTGACTTTGCCAAGAGGGTCTGCCAGGCAGAGGCCAGCGTCCCGTGGATCACCTGCAGGTAACCGCAGGCTGACTCCCGAGCCAAGCCCGTTTGTTGGAAGCCCAAAGCCCTGAGCCAAGGATCCCAGCCTGGGCCCGGATTGATGAGGAGCAGAATGCAGCTTGGCCAGGCGCCGCCCGCAGGCCGGCGGGCAGTTGGTGGACTGTCACGGCTTCTCACGGCGCCACCGGCCACCGCAGTCCCTCAGACCATGTTGCTCCATGCGCCAGAGGGTTGGATGGGGTGACGTGCTTCATTCTCTACCTGCTTCGGGTCCCCTGTCTGGGTGTCTGCCGTTGACAATATGCCCCCTTAACAGCCGTACCCTGGGGTCGGTAGCTGCTGGGCTCCCAACCAGACTCTCCCTCCCTGGGAATTGGAAGTAGAGCCCAGGGGACGGTGGCCCTCCTGGAGTCCCTGGATCTTTAATACCCTAGGGTCCAGGAGAGGCATGCCCTTAACAGAGAAGCGGAAGAGAAGCTGAAGAAGGAGGCAGAGAGGAAAGATGGAAAGACAGCCCGTCCCAGTCTCCACCGGGCCCCTCCTTGAGACCCCTCCTGTGTGTTTTTACCCAAGTTTTCAGAAACGTCTCTGTGCCCTGTGCATTTGAGTTTCCTGCTTCCACTGGAAGGCATAGAGTTCCCTTGGGAGAAGTTAGGATGTCTTTGTTAAAAGAACGTAGCTAATGCTGATGGAAGATTCCCAGGCACAGGGACAGGACCTTCCCGAGCCCTCCGGGAATAAGGACCAGTCGTGCCTCTGGGTCCTGGAACGGGGCATCTAGAAGGAAGGTGCAGGCCCTCGTTCTGAGGGGTCAGCCTGGAGCCTGTGTCCCTGCAGTAGCACCTGGGGCAGGCGGGATGTGTACCGTGGAGGGACAAGCCAGGAGTGGCCCCTTCTCTGGAGACAGTGCCACTGAGCTCTGACTCTCCGTATCAGAGTATGTGAGGACGCGAGGTACTGAAACAGCCTTTGGGCACAAGGACTGGATCCACAGGTGATGGAAGAGACCAAGAAAGTCAGGGGGGCTCGGCAAGGTGGCCTCTGCCACTCGTAGAGGGACGTGCTGGTGCCCCCAGGCCCTGGGTCACTCAGCAGAAGATGAAGCTGATGAAGCTTCCTCCTTCTGCCCCCGGGATCCCACGGGGACTTCCAAGGGATGGAGCCCAGGTGGACGCCAGGCAGCACAGGGGCCTGGGAGAGAGCGTCCAAGGTGTCCATCTCCCTGAGCTGGAGCCGAGCCCAGGGAGGACGAGAGCAGGCCTGGTTTATATCGACCTCGGCTAACATCACTGCCCCAGATGACGCCATGACAGATCCGTGTGGCGGAGAACACCGCTGTGGAGGCACGGGGTGGGGGCAGAAGGCACAGCTGAGGGAGGCCGGCAGGAGTTGGCAAAGCGTGTCCCCCTCGGCCCCCTCCTTGCGCGGCTCCTCCCCGCCCCGCGCTCTCCCACGGAGCCTGAAACAGTAGACGCAGAGTGGTTGACGGTTTAATTACAGCGTGTCCTTTATGGTCATCCTCCTCCCCGGGTCCTGAGAGCCCAAGAAGCCTGGTGGTTCTCCATGTCATTGGTTGTGGTTGGAGTCCCCGGGGAGCCGTGATGGATTGGTTTTGTGGCCTCGGCTACGGGTTCCTCTCTGTAAATAAAGGTCTGGGATAATTGCCTATGGCAGAGCGGGATGTGGGGCTGGGGTTAACTCCAGCCCCATCTTATTACCCACCGCTCCCCGGCACGAGTCCTCTCTCCTGCTCGGGCTCATCTCCCGGCTCTTCCTTCTAAACCCACCACGCTCCTGTGTCGCCCACTCCCTCAGCTAGGGAGACCCCCCCCCGACCCCTCCGCCTTTTCTCTATGGGAGTCTTATTCTTCAAGGCTCGGTCAAGGTCTCCATCCTCCCCGGAACCTTCTCCAGTGACCACTCCATGCGACACAGTCACCCTCACCATTAACAAGGTATCACTACTCAGTGGCTGATGCATAAAAGGGTTAGCCCCGGACACAGAGGAGTGCAAGTGGCACGGGCCACAGCCCCTTCCTCTCATGCATTTATAATCCATTTGATAAAAAGACTCATTCATTCATCCGGGAGCACCGATGGAAGGCACAGGCACAGCCCGAGGTGCTAATCATCAATATCCACAAACGGGCATGTACAGATGTCAAAAATCCAGCGGTGGCATGAAGAGAAATGCTGGCCAAGATTTAGATCGTTATCCAAGAGCACAGTACAGTTACTTAAAAAAGAAGAGGACTGAGTCGGAACCCAGCCCTACCACCACTCAGAACTTTGTGGCCACGGGGGGGAAACCAAGGGGCTGCCCACACTGGGGTAGGCTGTGTCTCCTCTGTGTGCCTGGCCTGGCTGTGCTGTCTGCCTCTGGGCCCCCATCAGCCCGAGGGATTTGTCATTTGCTCAGGGAGTGCCGTCTTGAAAGTTTTCCTCCAAGAAGAGGTGGTCTCTTCGACTTCTCAAGAGACCACCAGAGCTAGCCAAGGCCTCCTCTCCACTTGTCCGAGCCTCGGGTTCCTCACTGCTGTGCTTTGGACGTGAGGTGTCCCCATGTAGCTCGTGTGTGAGACGATGCAAGAAGGTTTACAGGTGAAATGACTGGAGTAGGAGAACCTTAGCCCCATCGGCGCATTTATCCCCTGATATGGATTAACCGTGTGGTGAAGTAGGCAGGTGGGGGGTGGCTGAAGGAGGTGGTCACTGCAGCTGTGCCTTTGGGGTATATATTTTGTTCCTGGTGAGCAGGGCTCTCTCTGCTTCCTGGTGCCCTGTCCTGAGCTGCTGTCCTCCTCCACGCCCTTCCGCCGGGATGCTCTGTCTCAGCCAAACGATGACCCAGAGCAAGACCGTCAGCCTCCTGTGGACGGAGACCTCGGAAACCATGAGACCCCATAAACTCCTCCTCTTTCCAAAGATCTCAGGGTCTGTTGGCCACAGAAGTAAAAACGCTGACCCAAATACTTAAAGTCTTTCCTACTTTGAAAGCTTTTTAGGAAGATTGCATGAGACAATGTGAGAGGCTGAGCAAGCGATCTTTCACGGTGAGGAAAAAACATAACTGAAATCGAAAAGAAAAAGACCAACAGATCTCGGTGTGTGTTGTTGGGGAGGACCCAAAGGAAGACTCAGAAAAGTTATGCAGCCAACTTCCCGGGGTGCCGGAAGAGGGTGGCGTGAGTCAGCTTTGCTGGAAACCAAAGCCGCCCCAGGTCTTTGGAGCAGAGAGTTGGATACAGGGATCAGAAGATGCCCCAGTGAGCGGAAGGGCTGGGGAGCAGGAGTCGGGGTGCAGCTTGGCTACAGGTTCCAGGCATTGCCAAGGATATAGTCTAGGAAGCCTGGGTAACCAGCACCCCTGCGGCCCCCACCACGGCCCCTCATGCCCACCACTGCGGGGCCCAGACTCAGAGCATTCAACACAGAGGTAAGCACCAAGCACTGTAACCGTGGGGGGCCGTGAAGATGGGGTGCTGTGGCATTAGGCTCCTCTCGTGAGGTCACAGGGATCCTGGAGCCCACCCACTGCAAGTTGCCCAGGGTGGTCGGCAGGGGGCACCTCCAGCTGCTGGAGGATTGGCACGCTGCCCTCCCCTTCTTCTTTGAGCTGGCCCAGGGTCCCTCATGCCTTGCAAGTCACCCCAATGCCCTCGGGGCACCACAGGCAGAGCCAGTGAATGGTGACAGGGACAGAGGAATGGGACTGTCCGTCCTGGCTGGCGGGTGGGACAGGAGTCCCCAGTACCGGGCCAGGTTGAGAGCTCAGGCTGGAGAGGCAGAGGGACCTGGTGAAGCCCGAGCTTCACCTCGTGGACCTGAAGCAACTGATTTGGAAACTCCTCCGAGTTCCGTGATCCCCGCTGTGAAGTGGGGGTTCCGGTGACGACAGTAGCAGCCACTGGGTGGTGGTGGTGAGAAGTCCTGTCTGGGCAAGCCTGGCGGGGACGCGTCTACCTAGGAGCCGGAGCGCCTGGCACACACCACAGCTCTCCGTGTGGCAACGGAGGGGAGAGTTCTTGGAGACTGCCCAGCCCTGCCGCGCGCGGGCGATAGAGGGTGCACAGCACTGACCAAGCCCCACACGAACCCCGAACAGGCCCAGCGCCCCACAGGAACGAGGCAGAGACAGCTGAGCAGCAGCCGGGGAGAGAGCAAGCCATCAGGAGCCCCGGCCCCCTCTTTCCTGTCGGCAGTTAGGACCAACCTCTCGGGAGCATTTCTCGGATGGTGTGGCCGCTAAATCAGCAGCGCTGCAGTAATCGAAACAGAAAATCACGGCGGACAGAGCAGCCTCGCAGCACCATGAGCGACGGTGGTTTTTCATGGCAAACCAGGGAGCTAATCAGCCTCTTTCTGTGTGCCCGGCACCGTCAGGAATACGTCTTCACCAGTACTTCAGAAGGGACCAGACCCTTCCCACGCCTGCCTTCCGCCAGGTGATCTGTGGGCCTGCTGGTCCGGGGCACCAACGAGGGATCCAGTTTCCCTGGCACCTGACGCTGCTCAGCTCCGTGACTCATGGGAGAGTTCCACCACCACCCCCCGCCCCCAGCCTCCCTTCCTTCCTCCTCCCCTCTTTCCTCTCTCTGCCAACACGGAGCTCGCATTTGCACAGGGGGAAAACAAACGGTACAAATGATCCCACAGACCTATATGAAAAACGGCAGTGACCGCTCCACAGAGGCAAAGGGAGCTCTCCAGGGCACCGGGTATCTTCGGAATAGAAAAAAAAGGTGGCATCCCGAGAGGCAGGGAGCACGTCTAGGAGTCAGAGGAGTGTCCTGGAGACCAACGGTAGGTGCAAAGGCCCTGAGCACAAGCCACGAACCCAGAGAACCCCGGGCCGTCTCCTCTCCTGGGGTTCACGGGGAGCCAGGCTGGAGGAGTGGCGGGTGGCGAGGGCCGGGCACAACGTCCAAGCCATGGGAGGTTCCCAGGTGCACTTCTGCTGCAGGGATCGCAAAGCCTGGGTCTGCTCTCGTTGCCCCTTATCCCTAATTTTCAGTTGCCCTCGAGTTTCTCATCGGGGTAGCTGTCAAGGGGGAGCCACTGTGGAAATGTAGGGGATGCTTTTGGTTTCCACGGTGATGAGAAGTGCTGGTGGCATAGGGGTGGGGTCCCAGGGTATCAGACACTCTGTCATCTGGGGGACTGGCCCACATGATGAACCCTCCTGCACCTCACATGGGATCATTAGATTTCTTGTAGGCAAAATTCTGAGTTTTCTGAGCTGTCTCGGGGCAGTGCTGGGGATCCAACCCAGGGCTGGCGCGCGAGGTAAGGCAAGCGCTCTGCGGCTGTCAGTCTGTTGACGCGCCCTTCAAAGAAAGCATGGAGCCTCATTCCCCCCCCGCTGGAGTGTGACCCAGACTCAGCGACCCTCTCCGAAGAAGAGTGGTGCTGACTCAATTTGGGGTTGAGTTGTCTGTCCCTCCCCGTCTCTTGGATGGCTAGCTCTGGGGCAAGGCAGCAGCCATGTTGAGAGCACGCTCAAGCAGCCCTGAGGAGGAGTCTCCACAGAGAAGAACTGGGGCCTCCAGCCAACAGCAGGCACCCGCTTCCCAGTTGGGTGGGTGCCACAGAGTTTGGATCTCCAAAGTCCCCCACAGGCCAACGTGTGGAAGGCTCGGTCACCAGCCTGTGGCACGGTTGGGAAGCTGAGCCTAGTGGAAGAAAGTTGGTCAATGCCATGCCCTTGAAGGGACATTGGGACCCTAGTTCCTTCTTCTCTTTCATTTCTCCACCACCACGATGAGCTGCCTCACCCCAGCCCCAAAGCCACCAGCCAATCCGAGGGATGGAAATCTATGAAACCAGGAGCCAAATAACCTTTCTTCCTTTCAGCTGCTTTTCTCCGGCGTTATGTCACAGCAATGAAAAGCCGACCAAGGCAGGAAGTGGATCATGAAGCTCCTGCCTCACTTCAGGTGCTCTGGACCTCAGCCTTTGGACATTCCATCAGGGACCCCATGAGGCACAGAGCAGAGACAAGCTGTCTCTCTGTGCCCTGATGGAAATCTCCACCTACAAACAAGAACAGCATTTATTTTTTCTGCAGTTTTAATAGATAGGTATCAAAGTTTCTAGAAATGCAACCACTATGTAAATCAAGGGATTAATGTACTTTTTCTCTATACAAAAGCTGTTCTCCACTTGAAAAGTAAAATTGACAGGAGCCAGGCTTCTCAGGGCACCTTGGACACACCCAAACAACACACCGATAACAGTCTAGATGTGACCTGCGGCCTCCAGGGCCATCCCATACAGATGTGCAGATTTGGCTGGAGGTTATCTGACATCTCTTATCTCTCTGTTTTTCCCCCTCTGAGTCGCAAGCACGCGGCTATTCGATCACGTCCCCTAACGAGCCCAGGCCTAGGCACATGAGGTTACCAAGAGCGTTTCTCTGATTTCTCCTTTATTCTAGAGTTGGGCCATCATGCTCTTTAAAACATTATATGAGTAGGTTAAGTTATAATTTTAAGATAAATTTCGTTTCGGGGTGGTAAAGGGCATGAGAGCATATCTGTTAAGAAAAGCAAAGTGGAACTTTAGGACCATGGCTGGGAACATTTTCTTTAGCTGAGCACACTGGCCCACACCTGTCATCCCAGCTGCTCAGGAGGCTGAGGCAGGAGGATCGCGAGTTCCAAGCCAGCCTCAGCAATGGTGAGGCGCCAAGCAACTCAGTGAGACCCTGTCTCTCAATAAAATACAAAATAGGGCTGGGGAGATGGCTCAGTGCTAAGCGTCCCTGATTTCAATCCCTGGTACCCCTAACCCCCCCCCAAAAAAAATAGATTATGCCTGGGGACATTAAGATCAGTTGTTCCCTTAACCTTGAACCCTTGGTGACCTCACAGTTCCATTCTGTGTCCATCTGAGCCCTCCTCTCCCTGTGGGACACGTCTTCTCGCTGGGCATCGGGGCCTGCGTGTTTCTTGACCCTGGTCTCTCTCTCTTCCCTCTTTGTCTGGCCAACCCCCACTCCTCCCTGCCTTGGACTCAGCAAGACACAGCTGAGCTCACCCACTAGCCAGAGCCTGGGCAGCCCCCGGGGCTCCAGCACGGAGGGACACAGAGGCCACACAGTGTCCCCCGAGCTGGCAGGCTGTCCAGGAAGCTGGCCTTGTGCAATTCAGCAAGAGTGATAAGGAGAAGCCCTCTAGACCCGAGGAGAACTGGCACTCAGGGGACGTGCGCAGGTGACAAACCTGCTTTGAGTTCTCTGCGCTTTAGTGGCTTAAAAATACGCCTGCCGAGAGCCGAGTGCCCCCCCACACACACACACCTAACCTGGAGAGAGTGGCAGGTGGGCGGATGCCACCCTGTGCCCCAAGCCTTTCCTCCCTCCAGCCAGAATCACACCTTCACTTAAAAGTGCTCTGTGGGCACGTGCCCGCTGCCCACTCCAGGGCCATCGCGCTCAGGGCTCAGTGGTGCTCAGTCCCCTCTTGTCCATCAGGCTTTGAAAACACACACACACACACACACACACACACACACGCGCGCGCGCACACCGCCGTAGGAAACGACTCTCTCCCACGTGCCCCACAGCGCGTTCCTGGAGGCCGCCTGGGGATCCACGGCGGAGCTTGGCTCTGTGAGCAGATGTGTTTTCTAGAAGGTTCCACCTCCCCCACAGCAGTTCCTTCCAGAGCTGCCTGGAATGTGGAGGAGCCAGAGGATGGCGGCTTCTGGCCACTGGAGGGCACCCTGGAACCCCAAGAGCAGGAGGGAGCCCGTTTGTGGGGCCTTTTTACCGGAAACACAGCCCCCGTCAGAGGCGGGCAGAGGATCTGGAAGAGCTCTGGGGAGAGGGCCCGGGGACAGGCGGGTTCTCTAATGAGGACTTGAAGGAAGGCAGGGCAGGGGGCAGGAGCGGCCAGGCAAACCAAAGGCCGTGGGTTTCCTGCGGGTGGGACACCGCTCCAGAGTCTGGATTTTTGCTTCCCGTTGTTCCAAAGAAAAAGGGGCTCCATTCGCCCAGCGTCCTCAACTGGGGGCCACCTGCGCCCCCAAGAGACATTTTCAACATCTGGAAACATATCTGATGGCCACATCTCAGGGGTGGGAGTAGGAGACGGCTCCCCCAAAGCTTTCCCGGCCCCCAGCTAGGAATTACCTGGTCCAGATGCCAATGAGGAGAGGACCGAGTCAGCCCTGGGTGGAGTCAGGGAGGCTGGCCTCCGGTTCCTTCCGCAGCTCCTGGTGGGTGCTGAGTGGAGCTGTTCCCCAGGAGGGGTCTGCCTGGGCAGAGGCGGCCTGGTTTCCAGGGGAAGAAACATAAGCTTGGGATGGTCCCTGTGACCCTGCTCCATCCTGCCCTCCACCCCAGCAGCGGCCTGAGGGTCGTAACCCAGCCGTCCATTGGATGAGGAACTCAGGAAGCCTTCTCGGGGGGCGTGAGGCAGGGAGGAAGGAGGTCAGTGCACGTCTGCTCTCAGGTGAGGAACCAGGTGTGCCCCCGGGGGACCCCACGGGGAGTCCCTGGATGGAGCGCTGAGCGTGCACCTGTCCTCAGTCCCTGGCCGAGGGTCCCAGCCGCTCAGGCCCTCAGGTTGCCCTGCTGAGGCCCGAGGGGAGGCAGGCAGGACACAGGTGGCCTCTGCTCTGTCCCCTTCCCCCTGAGGAGGGCCGGGAGTCCCCTCCCTGCCCACGCACGCTCCGTGTGAGCACTGCAGGTCCCCTCGGGCTGAGTCGGGATGCCACCTGCTCCCTCAAGGCAGAGAACCTGCTGTGAGCCAGGGCCTGATCCCAATTCCAGAGTCTGGTCTCTCAGATGGCACCCTGTGGCCCTGGTGGGCAGCGAGCCCAACCCTGTCCTGAGGGCACCCGAGGAGGGTTCGCCCCCAGGCTGGTCAAATGGCAGCTGCAGGGCTCCTGGGCTGCAGAGCCAAAGCAAGGCTCTAGGTCAGCACCATAAACCTACGGGAGAGTCACTGGATTTCATGGGACCTTACTCCAGGCGGGCTGCCACTCCGTGGGCCTGGGCAGGGCTCGGGATTCTGCATTTCTCCAGCCGGGTGCCCCAGCTGCTCCTTGAACCAGGAGGGGGGCCCGTAGCAGCCAGCACGTCTGTAGAAGCCTCCTGAGAAAGTGCCCAAGGCCACCTCCGAGAGAAGCCGTCCAGGTCCCCAAGGCCTGCTAAGGGCCTCCTGTGACAATTTCTTTTGTCCCACACCAACTTCCATACCTGACGCCTTTTCTTCAAGGACCCTCCCTGCCCCACTGATGCCTAAGCGCTCAGGGCTCATGCACTTGAGTCTTCCCCACCTGGGAGCAGGCGAGGGGCCAGACGCTTGCCCCTAGGAGCCTGGACTGGACATAGCAGCAGTGTGCAGCCCAGAACTCCAGCCGGTGCGTCATGCGGAGAAGGGTGCTTGTGGCCCGGGCCACCGTCACCCACTCGGCCAGCGTTTGTTGAGCATCGACTACGCGTGGCGCACCTTGTAGGCTGGGGGAGCTCGGCCGCGTGAGCGAGAGATTCCCAAGTGAAGCAGAGTCGTCAGCCGAGGTCACACCGCAGGGACACGGAACCGAGGACGAAAGCTCTAACACAGTTTCGATCTCACTTAATTGTGGTCGGGTCTTCATCTTTGCATCTTTTATTTTTTTTTTCTTTAGCACCTTGAAGAATGGAGTAGGAAGAAATGTCCCCTCCTTAAAAGGACTTGAAGACGTAATTAAAGCTCCGGCCGCCCAGGGGAGAGGAGGAAGTGGGTTCTCAGTCCTAGTGAATCGGCCACCAAAGGTTTGTCACCAGGAGACTCCAGGAGAGAACGGCTCAGAGCAGGGGGGCGGGAGGGATTCCTGCTAGAAATGAAGGACGTCCACCCAGGGGCAGGGGCGTCTGGGGCAGGCCCAGAAGGAGGAGCCTGGGAGAGGGGACTTCTGCTGCCACCCCCCCGCCTTCTCTCCCCCCCCCCCAGGGTGGCCAAGCCTGAGAAGCACAGGGAGCAGGGAACAAGCTGCAGACTCCCGAGTGGCCATCAAGAGTGACCAGGAGAGCCTTTGAAGTGGCTGATGTCCCTTCAGAGAATCCCAGGGCGCTCTGGGGAGGGCTACCCGACTCTGCCTCTCTCGATGGTCTTCAGGAGCCATTTGAAAACAGATAATGACGCAGGTGAGTCCTGTCCCACGGCGGGGTCCCTGGAAGATGGCCGCGTTCGTTCCACGAGGGAAGGACGAATAATTCCCCCTATGAGGTGGCAGCTCTCAGTTGGGACGGAGATGAGCAAGAGGGACACAGGCACACAGCCCTCGGGCACAGGTGGCAGGTCCCAGGAAGCGGGCCGTTCCCAAGGAGGTGGGGCTGGCTGCGATCCCAGGGTCACGGGGCCACCCGGGCGCGTCTTCAGAGTGACCGGACGAAGGCAAAGCACTTTGGGCCTCGTGGGACAGGGAACGGAGGGAGGGCGAATCAGTAGTTAATAAGGGCTGGTCAGCGAGGTTGGTCAGTGGATGTCCAGAGCCCTCTGCATGCCAAGGGCCCAAGGTGGTCTTTGGTGGTGAACTCGGTCCTTCCTGGTGGGCAGCAGGGAGGACGGTCACCTTTGGAAACGGGTGTCCTGCTCGGAGGCCACCACAGGAAGGCAGGGAGCCCTCCTGTGTCTGTGCCCGGGGAAAAGCCTTCAGCTCCAACCATCCTCGGGCCGAGGTGGCCGCTCTGGGGTGGCTCATCCGGGCCTCCTGCGCGTCTGTCGGGGACTCCCTCTGGGCACTTTGGTGGGTTGTCACCCCCTGTGATCTAGCCATGTTAACAGAAGCTGCGCCAACGCCAGGCGAGGACTCGGTCAACAAACGCCCGTCAGATGCTCGGCCCGGGGCTGGAACGGGGCACATGACGGATACGGTTCTGTTGTCACCGTGCCTGGTATCGTCCTCAGTCTCCTCCGGCACTCCCCCCGGGGCTGCCTGGCCACTGGTTTGGGCTGCGATCCCCCAATTCCTCCCGGTCTCCCCCTCTACAGGTGCTCCGGGCTGGCCGCCTCCTGTAGGGGTCGTGGCTCCTCCCGAGCAGCCCAGGTCACCTCCGTGTCCCCAGAACCGCCCTCCCCTTTCCAGGCCCATCCAGCGTCAAGGTGGTGAGGTCACCTGTTTCTACCCTGGCTCCTGCGGATCCACCGTGCGCCTGCACCCCACCCAGCCCTCTGTAGAGAGCGTCACCTGTCCCCACCACGCGGTCACTCTCGTGGTTACTCTCACTCCCTCGTGTCCCTCTCTGCCCTGGCGTGGTGAGCAGAGTCCCCCTGAGCCTGCTGGACCGCGGGCAGTTGGAGTCCTCTCTCCAGCTGCCTCTGAGATGTCACCCCTGGCAGCCCTCACGCCACAGTCCACACAAGAGGTGCTTCCTTTTGGCGACTGACCCCGAACATACAGCACGGGGGGACAGAAGAGTGGGCGGGATGTGGCCCCCCCCCCAGCTCAGTCTGCATAAACAGACCTTACTAAAACCATCGTGGCTACTTCCGCACGACTGTCCTCCCTTGACCCCACAATGATCTTGGCTAAAAGGGTACAAGAACGTCAAGCCAAAGTGCTTCTTGGAATTTCACTCCTCTCCGGTGGACTCCGTGGCACGTGATATCTTATTCACACCCGGGACCTTTTCCACTGTCAGTCTTCTTAGTTTAATTCACACCCCCCTGTTACGGAACCTGAAAGCTTAAGGAAGAATGTTTCCCCCACAGTGCCAGGTCCCTGCCGGCATCTCGGAGTACAGGTGGGGGCCCGTGCAGCGAGGCATTTGGGGGTTAGGGTTAGTTCCCATCACGTGGCTTCAGTTGGGGCAGGAGGGTGGGAATAATGGGCTGGGGAGGGTCTGGGCTGGGGCTGGTGGCACACCAGGTCCCCTGCCCTTAATAAGCCCCTGGAGGACCATGTCTGTCTGGGACCTGGCGTCTCCTTGTCCTCCGTGAAGGACCCCATTGCCAACCTGAAGGTTCAAGACAGCATTTCCTTTCCCACGAGGCCGGGAAGGCACCACCCAGGTGTGTGGCAGGTGCTCACAAGACAGCAGTGGCTTCTGAAGGTGCAGAATAGGTGCGCGTGGGGAGTCTGTGTCTGCTGGCCAGGGGCTCAGCCCCAGGGGCTCCTGGCCAGGACGCTGGCTGGCTGGGAGCACACCACGGCACCAGGCCTTCTGGAGGCAGGCAGGGGACAGATGGGCAGGGGCCGGGCCACCACGCCTCCTCTGTCCTCAGTGAATTCATCTTCTCCTCACAACAAACGGAGGGGCGGAGGAGACCCGGGTCCTCCTGTCGTGAAACAAAGCCCAACAAGGAGGGCCAGGCACCCCCAGCCCCAGAGCCGGGTCCCAGGGCACACGTTCTGCAGGTACCTCCCGCTGCGCGTGCCCTGCGGGGCAGGAGGCTCTGCCCCGTTCCTCTGCAGCCTGGACGTGGCCGAGGGTCCGTCCATTACCCTAGGATGTTGGTCAGGGTTTGGCTCATGCACCACTCGGGGGCGGGATCGGGGGAGGCAAGAGAGAAAGGGGTCGGGGGTCTGCCCACTGCTGGCTCTTTGCCAGCTCCTGAGGCTTGGCCCTGGCCCATGGGGAGGAGCAGGCCGACGGGTGCCCACTCCATGCAGCCGCCTGCTCTGGGTACCAGGGATCGCTGTCCCCTCCCATCCCCTCCCCGTGTATGGAGGAGAGGGCTCTGCTGGTGCCCGCCCAGGTCTGCCCTTCCTGTTGCCTTACCCCCCGGCTCTGGGAAGTCCTGGGCCACACGGCCACCAGGCCCTCCCTGAGGGAGCCATCTGTCCCCCGCAGCGCCCGGGCCCTGGTATCTTCCCACTGGGGGCCAGGCCTGCTGGGGAAGCCCACTAGCCCCACCCCAGGCCCCTCGGTCAGTCCTTGGGCTCTGACTTCACCCCGAGGCCATGCTCACCCCTCGGCGGTGGCCAGAACCCTGTCGTGGGAGTCAGAACCAACAGGTCTTTGGCTTCAGCTGGGCAGGAGGCCCCAAGTTGGGCGCCGGCACCAGGAAACATTCTTTCATGCAGGACACACGTCCACAGCAGGCACAGAAGTGCGTCTTCCCCACGTCTGAAGGACCGAGCGCACGGAGGGCGGGTGTGTTGGTCGGGATTCTCCAGAGAGAACTGGTACGACGGAGAGGCGGAGGCCGGCTGGAGGCCCAGGGAGGCTGATGGCCCGGGGAGGCTGGAGGCCTGAGAGGCTCAGTGCAGGTCTGAAGGCCTCAGAACTGGGGGGCGCTGCTGCCTGGGCTGCCTTCCTCCTTTTCGTTCCAGCCAGGACCCCAGACAACGAGGGTGGGTGTCCCCTCAGTCCACACGCTCCTCCAGGTGGGTGTCCCCTCAGTCCACATTGCCAACCTCCCCTGGCAATGTCCTCAAACGTGCAGGCACACCTGGGCAGCCCGGTCATTCCAGTCGAACCCAGACCGCCGTGTCTCCCTGGCCGTGAGATCAGGGTGGACTCGGGGCCTGTGGAAGCCCAGGGAGTAAACAGCCTTCCCACCTCTCAGTGTCCTTGAATCCGGGCAAGTGCACACTCCCAGTCGGCTGTCCCCTGGGGCAGTGGCGGGAGCCTTGGGCTTGCGGTCACACGGCTGGAGCCTGATTTCTAGTTTCTGAGTGGCCTGGACCAGCCTCTTGGCCTCTGCCCACCCTGCTTCCTCTTCAACACAGCGAGGGGACAGCCACTGAGGAGATTGTGTGACGTGGGTGCGTGATATAGTCTCTCGAGAGGAGCCGTCTTACCGTGGCAGACGCCAGGCGCCTGGGTTGCAGGAGCTCACGGTGCAGCCCCAGCCCCGCTGGCCCGGCCGAGGGCCCTGAGCCCCACACCAGGAGCCGCCAGCTGCCCCTGGGCTGCGCTGGAGCAGGACGCCCTGTTGGGTTACCTCCCACTCCATCCTAAGAGCCGGCTGACACTGTCCCTGTTGTCTCCGGTGGCCCTCCAAGTCCTCACCTGAGCCCAGCCCTGGTTGGGGGGGGGGGGGGAGCGGGAATCAAGAGAGTGACAGACGACACATCTGCTCCCGGGGCCCTCTGTGTTGTGTCTGAATGGGGACAGCCGTCTGATCATTAGAGTTCCCCGGGGAGCGCCTGGCAAGATCCGGGCACCCAGCAGCCCTGTGCCAGCCTGGGACGGGCTCCGAGGCCGAGACTGACGGGTGAGCACCTTTAATCACCCTGGCACCGCGTCCACGGCCCTGGGGTGTCTCATTGCTATGCTGACACTTGGGAACGCGGCGTTTCCCCATGAAGACGCCAATTACCCCGAGCACGTCTGCAAACCCATCAGCGGACGGTCGAGGGGGGCGGTCGGAGGGGTGGAGGCAAGTTTGTGAGGTCAAGGCACCGGGAGGGTTCAGAGCACCGGCCCCGCTCTGCCTGCTGCCGCGAAACCAGGGACATACGCACCTCACATGCTTTCCCTCTCTCTCTCTGTCCTCTCTGACTCTCTCTCTGTCTCTCTCTCTGTCTCTCTGTCTCTCTGTGTGTGTCCTCTCTCTCTCTGCCTCTCTCTCTGTCTCTCTCTCCTCTCCTCTCTCTCTCTCTCTCTCTCTCTCTCTCTCTCTCTCTCTGTGTGCCCTCTCTCTCTCTGCCTCTCTCTCTGTCTCTCTCTCTCTGTCCTCTCTCTCTCTCTCTCTCTCTCTCTCTCTCCTCTCTCTCTCTGCCTCTCTCTCTGTCTCTCCTCTCTTCTCTCTCTCTCTCTCTCTCTCTCTCTCTCTCTCTGTGTGTGCCCTCTCTCTCTCTGCCTCTCTCTCTGTCTCTCTCTCTCTGTCCTCTCTCTCTCTCTCTCTCTCTCTCTCTCTCCTCTCTCTCTCTGCCTCTCTCTCTGTCTCTCCTCTCCTCTCCTCTCTCTCTCTCTCTCTGTCCTCTCTCTCTGTCTCTCCTCTCCTCTCCTCTCTCTCTCTCTCTCTCTCTCTCTCTCTCTCTCTCTGTGTGTGTGTGTCCTCTCTCTCTCTGCCTCTCTCTCTGCCTCTCCTCTCCTCTCTCTCTCTCTCTCTGTCCTCTCTCTCTGTCTCTCCTCTCCTCTCTCTCTCTCTCTCTCTCTCTCTCTCTCTGTCCTCTCTCTCTCTCCTCTCTCTCTCTGCCTCTCTCTCTGTCTCTCCTCTCCTCTCTCTCTCTCTCTCTCTCTCTCTCTCTCTGTGTCCTCTCTCTCTCTGCCTCTCTCTCTGTCTCTCCTCTCCTCTCCTCTCTCTCTCTCTCTCTGTCTCTCTCTCTGTCTCTCCTCTCCTCTTCTCTCTCTCTCTCTCTCTCTCTCTCTCTCTC